>NW_027506886.1:1604037-1649037 GCF_052324685.1 Brachyhypopomus gauderio
GGCTGCCTCTGATGGACT
Organism: Brachyhypopomus gauderio; assembly: GCF_052324685.1. Classification (NCBI taxonomy): domain Eukaryota; kingdom Metazoa; phylum Chordata; class Actinopteri; order Gymnotiformes; family Hypopomidae; genus Brachyhypopomus; species Brachyhypopomus gauderio. The sequence goes on from NW_027506886.1 coordinate 1,604,056, forward strand.
GCCTAACGAAACTCATAAACAGGTAAATAAGCAGTCCTGCTTGGGACTTAATCCCAGCGGTGAATATGCAACAAGAGGCAATCCTCAGCCTAAACAAGCCACGGTTTGAATGATTTATTACTGCTGGTGTGTGCGCTCGCATGTGTGAGCGGCTGAAAGTGTTGGTGAAGGAATCAAACACACCGGCGTGGATTAGTTTGGTTTGGTTATTTAGGGGGCCCGCCACTGTACCGAAGCACGAGTCTCACACATGGCAAAGGTTTCCAGCAGCTTACAGATAACACAATTGTTAGATTTCAGTACGATTCGTTTATCTGTTGCTGCATGGATAGAGACAGAGCCAAAGATTTGTGACGAGCTCTTCGAAAATGTCGAAAAGGGCCACGAAAACCCTGTTCAGTTTTTCTCCCCCTCTCGTGTACACACGCTGCCTGAGCCCTGCCCGGTTCGAACGCCGCCGTACGTGGTTTGACCTGATGATGTTGTCACAACTCGGGGGACCCACCACCTTGGATGGGTCTGAAAACGCAGATGTGTTGATTTAGCTGAGGGGCCTGTTAGGAGATGGGCCTTAATCTATAGGAAACTATGCGCAGTCAGTCTGGGCAGAGATGGCAGCTTGGCTCGAAGAGGCTCCGTGTGTAAGGGCCTTTCACAGCCACCGGCTCCTCACTTGTTTATGAGCCACGAAGGGAGTTCACATATCCAAGTCAAAACTGCTGAAGCCAAGGAATTAATGAATTAAGATGCCTTTGATTTATTTTGAGCTTGAGAACTCAAATTAGTTAATACTGCCATTCATGTTACAGAAATATTTCCCATGTCTAATGCATTTTGTGTAGGCTTAAGTCTGGTTATGTCATTTCTTTAAAGTTCAAAAATACAGGAAATATCTTTGTTGTATACATGGTTAACACCATATTAGAATGAGTACTGAGGTAATAATATCATTATTTAAGTTGAAGAACTTTAAACATTCTTATTAACGGACACGTCTTACGACTGTAGCTGAGCCGTGTTAAAGACGACGTGGTTGAAGAAATAAACTGTAACTAATTCTGTCTCAGACCCTGTGCCTTTCTTGAGGATGGGTTTCCTAAATCATTTGTAGTGTTTAAGCTCAGGCTTACTCGAGCAAGCTTTCACCTAATACTCGCTCTACCACGTTACGATACTCCTGGCACTGTTTCTTTTTTGCGAAGCTGTCAAGTTGGTAATTTCAGTCCTCCGACAGCAGTCTGACTTCTGTTTGCATATATATTTAAGAACATTTTGAGTGCAGCTACAGCTTTTGAAACAGAACGAATGCCAAACGTCAACTCCGGCAACGCTTTCCATAGCCTGGCTGTGGCCGGTGACGACCCGAGATTTTTTGTTAATGCCCTCGAACGATTTATGCAGCCTATTATCGGGCAGAAACCAAGTGTTACTGAACACGCAGCGTTAATCTCTAAAGGTGGTTTAATCGGGTTTTTTTCTGTTACCGGTTCCAAGGCGCAGTGTGTTCTAAGTGAATATGCTACCTACATATTAAACACACACACACATACACAAATATATACACGTTCATGTCTATATCTACTTATTCAATATCCCCTGGCGATTATTTTTACGCCATTCAAAATTGCAAATTGCAACATGTAAATTAGGAGTTCTATTACTTGCATCGCCTTTTCAAAAAGGCGCTAAAATAAAATGTAAAAAAACGTTTCTTTAAACAGGAGCACTTCCATAATGTATCATAAAATTAGAAGCTACAGACTCACCAGACTCTCTCTCAACGGACACAGATGTATGTGTACTCAAATTTACATAAAGATGATCGCATATCCGATGTTAGAATTTTCTTGCCTAAACATATTTGAGGTTAATGCATAAGGCACTTTCCTCGCACTGATGCTTTTGTTATAATCTCTATATACTACTATACTACTATAGTATAGTATAGTAGTGATAACAATAACCATAACAAAAACAATTAATTATGGTATTATTGTTAATAACAACATTTATAATAATAGTAAGTGATACTTAATATTATTACTCCTAAATTATATCATTATTACGACTAAATATGTATAAACACACACACACACACACACACACACACACACACACACACATATATATATATATATATATATATATATATATATATATATATATATATATATATATATATATATATATATATATATATATATATAGTAATGGCATGCGTAATAATTATAATAATTGCATTAATACATGGTGTTTGCATTTATTATTGTTTTATGCAATAATTTGAGACCACGTTAAATACGAGTCATTTTTCAGCATCCAGAGAGCTTGATCATTTTGATACAATATGACGTGATCACATAATTTGATAATGTCCATGTTTCTTGTCATTAGTATATTCTACAATCTATAATCGTGTGGAAGTCTTGCTTGTTTCTCCCAGTCTTCCCCCAGACAGTGTGATTGATTACATCATATTAAGGTCGCTTCTACGTTTGGGTAATTTTCCTGCTTTGCCTTGGGCGATCTTCGCATGTGCGGTTTTATGAAACTCTACGCTCTTTTGATCTTTGGCGATACGAATGACAACAATACCAAAAACACCTAAGTGTAGCATTCTGGGACGAAACTTTGGCACAAATCCTAAAGTAGTATGATTAATTACAGTTGTAACCAACAATGTCACAATGAAATCCGGGGAATTGTCCGGAAACTATCGCACGCCCATTTGGAGTTTATTTTCCATGATTTGGTTGTTCGTATCATGTTTCATCATCGCATAACCTCCTGATTTCGTCTCGTACCCTGAGCAGAATCAAATCAAATTGACAAACGCGAAATGCGACAGTTACTTAATTTCATATCTTCAGAGATATATACACAATCAAAAAGAGATACAGTAGAAAGAGCAGAAAGCGGGCGGCCTCTTCCTGTTGATTACTCCTACTGATCATAATAAATTGCGGAGCATCTTCTACTTCTACAAATTAAATTGTCGATATAGGCTGTACAAAATAAAATGAAAGGAAAAAATAGTGCTTTAATTACATCTGATTTGTTTAATTTGCCCTTAAAATGTAAGGACAATGAAATTACTACTGTGCATTTAATTATTACAAAAACTCAATCTGGTGTTAAAATGTATGAACAAACTTGCAAAATAAACTTGAGAAGACGCTTAGACAAACAAACACATGTAGCCTTCACATATACATGTATATCCACACATTAATATAAGAAGCCATGTTTTATTTGGCTACCTTTATTTTACATAATTATGCCGTTTACACCTCACTTGTCTAGAAAGTTTAGGTTTGTGTACTCAAGGTACGGCGCTTGTCCGCCTATTCACACTTTGAACGCGGGACGAGGGCGAGAACTGTCTGGGATTAGTGGTCAGACTTGCTGTTTCACATAGAGCTCCCAAGGTCTTGAACCCAATTAATGGCTAATAATTACCCAGGTAACTTAACTGTAGCTGCTTGTGCGACTTCATTAGCGGCACTAGAAAGGGCGCGTCTAATAGCTTTCTCCAGTAGCTCAGTAGCTGTATTCAAGGACACGCTTCAGTAAGGCATATATAGGCTATCTCATCACTAAAATATAATAAATGTATTTATGAACGTATGTCTGCCATAGTCTAGAATTATGTCTCACCACGGTTCACGACTACAAATCTACTGAACACGTTTTATTTGTTGCTTAGCACTCCCACATCTTCTTATTCTGCACATATATTTGTTTTCCATTAAACTGTCGTTTTACTGTTAATAACGCGTTCGCAGCAATCGCCCTTTTTTGCCTTTTCTGTGTGTGTTTCGTTTCAAACGCCACTGAGTGCTAAAGTCATTTACCGAGCTCCTGGCTTTGTGCGCGCGCGGGCGCGCGTGTGTCCGTGTGCGCGCGAGACGGAGTGAGACGGGGCGCGTGGAGCTAAGCCCCACCTCAAAGTTACTATGTTTGCTTTGTCATTACATAAACTGCATTAGCATTTCAGGGCCAGGGAACCAGTGTAAATGTCGAAACAGGTCCGTGTTTTGATGTATTCTAACTATTCAATTCAGAGACACGACTGAGTGGATATAATTTCACATATTGAATGTGTTGAGATGTTATCAGTGCGTAACACATAAGCCGGGCCCTTTTCTACCGTGGATAAAGCTTCGGTTTCACCCTGTTTGAGTAAATGTGTAGGCCTCAGAGAGTTGCCTGACGCAGCTTATTGCTGGCCAGCTATCTACCTAATCGCTCCTCGTAAAGCTAATTATTACCAGCACCACTGTTACTACCGGCACCGTTGTGATTCGTTGACTTTTCTATAATTGTGTAAAAGGCTTATGCATTATTCATAGTTATACGAAAAGCTGATTACTACTAGTATAACTTACTATTGGTATTGTTAGAATGACGTTACTTTTCTGTTGTTATATCTGAACTGTTATTTCAAATGGATTTGTTTTTATATTTGCATATGAAGGTAGCCTACCTCATTGGCTGGAGAGTAAGTTGTTTTCAATATTAAGTTAAGTTTAACGCGTGGCTTCCTTTATGGCTTTGAAATTGTGGCGTCCTAATCATAATATATCGGCATGCTAATAAGTCATATTTGGCCCAAGAATTTTTTTTTATTCAGACGGAAATTCTTTAATCTCAAATATTACAACGCTTAGCATCACTTCGTGTTTAGACGGCTAGAAGCAGAGAACAGGAACAATGAGTTTTATATCAGAGATTTTTATTTGAATTATAATCAAAGATGGACTTTATTTTAAAATATGTGCAAAAACACCAGACACCGTAATGATATAGAGAGATGGTATAAATGTGATGTATACATGCACACACCTTTAACATCCTTGTCTCCGGACCACTCGAAGACATTCTATCTCTACATGATCCAGATAAAAGGTTAATTGTGCCGTTGACATTAATGCCCAAAGCGGAAGTTACCGAGACTGGGTTTGCAGGGCACCTTTCTTCCGGGGTGTTGGCAGACATCTCTCCTTTCCTGCGCAAAACCACTGGAAAATGGCAACAATCTGGAAAGAAAATGCTCCAAATGCGTAGTTACTTAGCAATCACGTTTCAAGGAGCTCGTAAAAAAACAGACGTTTAAATGACGCAGAAAACTATTCCCCAGTGAACGTGTTGAAGAGAAACACTTTTCTTTACAAGTGTAATTATAGTTAATTGCTCTTAAAGAAGGTGTTGCTCCGTATGAAAAGATTTGTCCCACCCCATGTGTGAGAGAAATTCCCTTCTTTTAAATTGTTTTGAATGACTGGAGCAAACAGTCTCGAGAACAACAGAAGAACAACTAAATACTACGTTTATTTCGGCATGTGATAGTTTATCGTTTCAGTCTCCATCTAGAATCTCTTGATTGTATTCTGTTCAGAGGCGCATCATGGGTAGTTTGGGCTATAGGTGTAGGTGACTGAATTTGGTAATTTTTTTCATAAATTGTATATTATATCATAGATCATATTATATGAAAATCATAGATTAAGATCTATTATTATGTCTATATATACATTGCGCCAAGATACAATTTTGCCACATTTTTGTTTTGTTTAAACAAGCACACTAATGCTAGAAATTGTGTCTTCAGAAAGTCCTAAACTTCCTTCATTAGCACAGCAGATGAGGTATGTATCATCTCGAGACAAATACAATTTTATCAATTTATTGAGGCATGGGGATTCTGATGGGAGTCTAAGAGCAATAAATTATGTTTATAAATATTTGAGCGTGGTGACAAGAATAAGTCTTACTTCATGTTCGAAGGGCTGGTCCGTAAGCTATTATATGTGTCTTCTTTCTCAGAGGTTCGTGCTGTATTTATTTCGCCATAGGCTCAATCAGATGCTTCTTCATCAATCAGTGTTGTGTAAATCGTCAATAATTTAATAACCAAAATGGGCTGTTCGTTCCAGTAGTCTAAATTAAGTCAGAACGCTTAAGTTGGCCTAACAGATCCTTGCTGTTGTTATTATTATTATTATAAATTCTTAGATACTCCATTGTGGGTTTGTTGATAGCCAGATAAGTCCTTTTCAGTTCCTGCTTTTGTTCAGTTGTTATTACACTGTCACAGTAGCGACTGTAGGCGAACCTAACACATCGATCATGTAAAATATCAACAGATCTTTACTGACCACAACTTAAACAGTTCTGGTCACGCAGCTGTCAATGGCCGCCTAAAATATCTTAAAAATAAAGAGATCTTTGATCTCAACGGCTGTACGGTCCCATGTGGTTCCGCGGGATATGACAGCATGATTGCGCTCTAATGCCAGAGGTCAACAGACAGCTTCTCTTTGAGATCAAAGTATTTTAATTTGTGGGCAATCATTCAAGAAATTGAATAAATATTTAATGTCAGTCTTGCCTATTACATTTCAATCTTTAATATGAATAACTCACAAATGGAATGTCACTAAACATCAATAAAAATAAAAAAAATAAATAAATAATAATAATAATAATAATAATCATCATTCTACGTTTGCTACAATGAAAAAAGATTTCAGTCGGTTAAAAGTAAGTTCCAATAGGCCTATACGAATTTATAAAATAGATGTGTGCCGACTGAAACCTTTTTTCTTTTTTCTTTTCTTTTTTTTGAGAAGTCCAACACCTGAGAACGATTTCCGCGAGATAGATTTGTCTCCGCGTAACACAGCATTAAGGCATTTCAGCTAACGCTTGGACAGCCTGCTGTCGCCTACCCTAGCCTGCTAAAACCCCAGCTACGGGAAGGTTGCAAAATTTAAAACGCTGAAGTCAGCAGTCTACGTTCCTTTCTTGTGAAGTCCCAGTATAGGTCTTATATCAGATCCGTATTTATTTCGCTCATTAAAATCGAACTAGTCCACGCTCGCGGTGTTCATAATCTAAAGAGAACTGTTGCATTTCTTGAAATGGCAGCACATGCACATCATAAGTTTCCAAGCAGTGGTACTTACGTGAGTGACTCGATGGCGTTTTTTCTTCGGGTGCCCGGTACCTGCACCTGGACTGTCACAAACGCGCGGGTTGTTTAACGCGTTGTGCGCCGACACATCGATACGCACATCTCAAATGCTTCGTTTCACGAGTGTAGTTATGCTTACCTTCTCCGCGGCGATCGTATACACGTACACACTCGTTTCCCTACTCTTTCTCTCTCCCCCTCTCCCTCTCTTTCCCCCTTCTCTCCTTCTCTCTCCAACACATACGCCCGCACGAGCGCGCACGCACGCACGCACGCACGCACTATGCCATCGCTGCGCCGCGGACTGCGCCGTTGCCGAGCGGGCTGAGGGTGCCTGACTTGGGTGACACTCAGAAGCGACGTTTGGAAAAATACCCAGATCCGTGTGCGTACCCGCCAGCACATCTCGTGTAAATAAACAATATCATAATATCGCTTTTGGTAAACACACCAACAAACACGATACACTAAAGCAGTACATATTCTTACAATTAAAAATGAAAAACACAGTTTAATATGAAGAAGTGAAGTGCGTGATGTGAAAAAACACAACACTTTTTATTTAAAAAGCTTTTACTTAAAACAATATCAACACCAATATAACAACAACAACAACAATAACAATAATAATATTAACAATAACAATTTCGATAATAATCAAGTTTTAAGAAGGAAAAAATAAAATGGAAACAAATAATTTTCCATACAGTACCTTTTGCTCATTTTGATCAATATCTTCATTCTTTAATATCGCTAAAATTGTCTGAATGAAGTAAAATTTTTAATCACCTTCAATAAGGATGCGACCTTGACCCCTTCAAGCATTCTTTGTCCAGCGTCAGACCGGATTCCGCAGGTTCGCGAAAAATACGACTTATTCCTCTTAAAGAAGTGTGTATGTGTATGTGTGTGTGTGTGTGTGTGTGTGTGTGTGTGAGTGTTGGGGGGGGGGGGGGGGTCCGAGATCGTGAGGAGCGAGGGAGGAGGAGGGAAAGAGATAAGTGATCTAAAGGAGAGACGATAGGACAAAAAGTGATGATGATGAATACATTGGAAAGTTTTTTGGCCCTGACGAGGGTGTCAGATTGAATGGCCTGTGCGCATGTGCGAAGGTGTCCAAACTGACAATGCTTGTGAGATGAAGATAGTGTTGTTGCTGCTTCTGAGCTCAAGGAGGACGAGAGGAATCTACAACCCGACAAGATGAGGTCCAAGGCGAGGGCGAGAAAACTAGCCAAAAGTAGGTTCTTATTCCCTTCTTTCGTTTTCAACCGGCCGCTCGGTACTTTGAACTCTCCCGCAGATCACCGATGTGTCATTTTCATTGATCAGTTCCTGGTGGGAATCCATCTTCGCTCGCGTAGATATCCTTTCTGTCTTCAATTGAATTTAAAAGCTGAAAACCGCGTCGGTCCGCACGCCCAGCCTGCTCGCTGCTCGCTGCCGTAGTTCGATTATTCGCAGCGTCAGAAGTTTCTTATGTGATGGACCAACACACCGCTGGTGCTTTACTTCAACGATAAGCGCAGCAGATGAAACGCGTCGCTATTCCGTGCCAACGCCACGTTGTAGTTTGACTCTTTTGTTTTCTCGAAGTCGCGAAACCGCGGAGAATCGCTACACGAAAGTTAGCGAAAAGTTGTCGAAAGGGATAGTAACTTTTTTTATTGAGTCGTTGCAGGTCTTGTGAAATAATATTCCCGGGTTTTGAAATAGTGGGCGCTCTCGCACTACGCATGGCCATGGGGACCCCAGGACACCGAGAGAGTAGCTCTCAAGACCTCTCTCCCCGACAAGTGGACACGCTAGAGAAGAGGGAATTTGTAACAAATGCCTATGCTTTTGTGGATAATTCTCCTAACACTCTTACATTAGAAGATATTGTATTTATGAATTATTTTCCAAACTGGTCGTTTGCGTTGCTCGCGCTTGTTTCTTCGTCTGGAAATGGCAATCAATAATGTATGTCGTGCAAGACAATAATCCGCGCTTTTCGGGACTGTTTCGCATGGAGAAAGTCTGTAATCCGCCTCTGGACTGTTTTGTACGCAGCCTGACGTACTTGAGTATTGACTGTTTGTCTTTCTACCATACTTTCTGTCATGATTGTGATCGACGGTTCTTGTGTTTGCGTTGTGCACCGAATAATTATGTGCTGTGATCGAATATGTTTCACGTTCGAAGGATGAACATTTTATTGAAGTTATATGTTTGTAACTTTCGCATCCTGCCGTTTTAGCACGCGTGATCGTCACCAACGTGGTTGTCAAGTGTGGGCCTATTGGATTTCACTTTAACACGAGTTTCGATTGTGGACTGGGGCAAGACATGTCATTTAACAGTTACAAGTCCTCCATATACATAAAGTCATGTCCTACAGTCACTGGCTTCCAAGCACATGAATTTCTGTTCTACATTTCACTACTAGGCTGCAACGTTTGTCCCATTTGTTCGACCTCGTAGTCCATACAGCTGCAGTCAATGAGCACTGCAAATATTTTCATTTCGGACATATTCACCAGTAACTCGGTGCAATTACAGAAAAGGTCTGATGTAAATTAGGCCTGTTCGTTCACTCTGTACCCTAATTACGCTATGCATGTTTTCTGCCATGCATGTTCAATATAACTAAACCACATAAAATCTCACCTGCGTTTAGCAGATATTACGCCCGTAAATATTGTTGTCTTTAGTCTGCTGACAACATTTAAATTAGTCTACATGAATCTTAAGAAATATAGCCTACTTATTTAACACGTAAAATACATTACATCGAATGTTTCTAAAATGCAGTTTTCTTGCGAGAAAGCCTCTGTTTTTATTATACATTTTATTATAAACTTGCATACATGCGTTATGATACATGCATGTAATTTTATATTTCACCAATAAAAACCAGAACGTGCTTGATTACCTGTTGATCCATATTATCGCGCGAGCAGCCAGCTCGCTCTAGTACAGCAGCAGACCTTGACACAAACGGCTCGAGCGAAGTCGCTATTACAAGAGCTTCAGCACGCGTATAGTTTTGTGTGTAAAATGTTTCTCGTTCAAATTAACGGATATTTCAAGGCGCCGGGCCTGTTGCTCTCTCTCTCTCTCTCTCTCTCTCTCTCTCTCTCTCTTGCGTTTCCCAATCTAGGTGACTTTTTGTTCTGCGCTTTGCGACTAAAGAAGTTGAAAAGTACTGACAGAAAGTACAACGAACTCATCAGTATGCACGAGATCTACAGTATGAGTAACTGATACACCTATGACTGATTTAAAGAATAATTACTTAATTGTACAACACCGCGACGGTATCGCTCCTCTTTTCGAAGGATGGCTGAAGGCCCTTTCTAAAGCCTGTTGGAAAGTTTGTCACGCGGAATACATTTATTCTGTAATGTGCCTGATTTTTGTTCCTTTTATAAAACGTTCAGTGAGAAATCACTTGATCTGACCTAACCTATCAAATTGATTTCTTCCAAAATGTTTAATTTTTCCCTGAGTAGGTATAATAATACACGGACAATCTTTATCTGTACTGCAGGGCAACCAGTGTAAGCTAGCAAATCACCGGCAAAACTGTTACATAGATAACAATCGATGCGATAATTTAAAGTTGCATAAAAATATTTTTTTTATGCGGTTATTATTTTGATTGTCAAAATAGGAATAGCATACTGTGAAATGTAACACTAAAATGTTAGAAAGAAAAGGAATTCTCGGACGATGAAGAGCATGGTGATGATGATGACGATTATTATTATTATTATTATTATTAATGACAATAATAATAATGAAATTTGAATATATCTACTGTTAGTATCAAATAACAATTTTATAATAACAAAATTGTCATAAGCAAATAAATTCTGGAGTATTATTATTAATCTTACACCCGATTTAAATACAACATAACATAAGGGTTATCACAGAGGGATAGCGACAGGTACGACAGCAGCCGCGCGCCCTGCCTTTATTGTACAAATTAGGCTATGCCAGATTTGAAGTCTGTAATCTTTGCTACATATTTTATGCAGCTAATCTGAACGAATTAGATAAATGCACGCGAAAGCTCTCAGTCTACAAGCTCTTTCTTTACATGAGGTAGGTGGTCAGCTAACCTCAGGCAGCAACCGCGTCCTCACTGTGATATGATGGTTCCTCCATCGATTAAGGGTTCCAAAGTCATATCACAAGCGCGCGCACAACGACACCATTTCACATATTTTTTTACATTAATTTTATTATTTATTTTAAAAAAATTACTAATTAAGTGGGCTGGCTCATTATTAATATTATTATTTTGCATAACCAGTGTAAGCTGTTAAACAGTGTTGCGCTGCCTTTGCTAAATAATGCAAAATCGATGATGATGTGTTTTTTATTTATTCTTGATTTTAAATCGTTCCGCTTTAGTGACGTATACAGCATCGTTACTATTTGAGAGAGTCTAATGTTCTCAGGTGAAAAACAGCACGTGCACCATCCCATAATATGCCGTTTCGTCATGTTTGGGTAATGCATAACATCAGTCTGCATTTCGTTCATGATGTTTTATTATGTTTGTATTTGTATTAATTTTACCTTTATGTGGAAATCAAATACTAGTCCGTAATTAACTCACTTTAGTGAGTTATAAAACAATCTCAAATATAGGCAACGCAGTTCAATCACCGAAGACCAGCCATCTGTATGATCATATCCCGCAGCGCGTTTTATGAAGGCATCGATAAGGATTGGCAGTTGGATTGCGCAGACTCTAATGGGTTATAGATACCCAGCCTGCAGAGATGGTTGGAGTCTGTTGAGTTTGGGTGGGGTAAAGAAAGAAGGAGTAGTTTAACCGGCGCTGTAGAGTCGACTAGCAACGTTAATCATGCCACTGAAATAAATGTGTTGCTAGGTTTGGCAGCGAATCATGGGTCATGAATATATGAATATATGAATATGTGAATATATGACACGGTTCAGAGGTTAAGGGTGAGGTTTATGTTCGAAAGGAACTGAACTGACATTTTGCGTCTTCAAACGGCAGTGTGACGGTAAATACTGCGTCCTGATATCAATTATTATCTCTATGTGAAACGTTTCCAGTAACGCACACAAGGTTGGCTACCACCAGCCTAGTAGCGTGCATAAATCTACACCACCGGAACCCAAGGCCTCCGTCCCATAATTCCAACTCAAAGCATTGTCAAGTCATTACATTTTTAATCAGACATTTCTGGATTACTGGTTTGACAGAACTGTTTTCATTTTTGATGCCCTCTTTGAAGAGAAAAATATGGATCACAAATCACAAGGCTCTTGTGCAGCCTATGATGTTTTGACAGATGTAATAAAATCAAGCCATAACACTGTAAAACAGTGATGGGAACCGTGTGGTAGGCCTGGTAGAAGGCTTACGCCGTCACCACCGACAACTGGATTTACACAATCAAAATGGCTGACGTCTCTAGTCGTGCTGGCTGGATTCATATGTTCAGAGTATATCTGTGCTTTTTTTTTTCAGCTTGTGGATAGGGGTAATGGTGCGCAAGTCATTGGAAGCCATACAGTTCCCCTCACATAATCTCAGAGGTGTAGGTTTGTCTTTGATAAGAAGATCTTGTGAAAACCAATGTAAGTGCCACTTTCGTACGGCTGGCCAGGAAGGTGATAAAGTGGTCTAATGACCGTCTGTGTGTGTGTGTGTGTGTGTGTGTGTGTGCTTGTTGGGGGAGCTCATGACTGTGTGTGTGTGTGTGTGTGTGTGTGTGTGTGTGTGTGTGTGTGTGTGTGTGTGTGTGTGATTACACGCCCATGAGAATAACTTCCGCATAGACAGGTGCACACTTCAGTAGTCCAACTCTGAGGAATTGATTCACGTTATTATGATCATACCAGTCTGAATACAGTGGCAGAATTCTCATTTGGTTCTGATTCAGTAACATTCTGTCCAGTGTACAAGGAATGCTTCACACACACACACACACACACACACACACACACACACACACACACACACACACACACACACACACACACACACACACACACACACACACACACACAGGGAAGGCTTCCGGCCCTGCTCTGTGCTTAGTTAACCCTGACCTGGAGAGAGAGGAGGAGGCACTGAGCTGGCAGGAGGCTCCTGCCCACCTGAGCGTAACGCCCCTCCCCAAGCACTCTGTGTTTCTGATGGGGGGGGAGGCATTACCATGGCAACCTCTCCCACCACTCCCTACATTTAGACTTGTGTAGTTACACATCTTACCTGAACGTCGCTCTGCCCTCAAACCCCACCCCCCAAGAAAAAAAAAAAAAAACCACACAAGTCCGTCTTCAACCCTCCCCCTTCATTTTATTTGACTATTAATTTTCAAGACTAAGAAACGGATATGTTTCGGCAGAGGACTGGAGCGGTATGCCGTCTGCAGCCGGAGGAGGAGAGCTACTACAACACGGTTAAGGCCATGTCTGAGAGCAGGCGAGGCTTATCGTGTTACAGCCTCCGCTGTCTGCAGCTCCTCCGCCTCCAGGGGGACGGCCTAGCCGTTCACTGTCGTTTCCCCCTTTTCCAAAGGTGCTTCGGCACATGCCTGATCTCTCCTCCTGCTCATACGTCTTTAATCTGCAACTCATTCACTCACCTACCACTATTTGTCAGCTGTTTATTTTGGATTTTAAAATGTGTGTTACTTTTCCCCAAACTCTTCCTGTTTGTAGTTGAACTATAAACAGTAAGCCAGTGTTTCGCTATTTGAATGCTGTAATAAGGTGGGCGGATTAATGGTCTTCCCCTCGGTGCGTTATTCACCTCTCGTGATAGCTGCAGTTGACAGGCTTTTGATTTGTTTGTTTATGGCGCTCCTCGGCCCTGCCGTTCGAGGACTCTTGAGATGTATCGTTTTCGTTTTATGTGTACAGCTCTCCCTCAGCACAAGCTTGCCAGACGTTTTTGTCTCATGCACACCAAGCCAGCGGTCCATTTTCAGATGTTTTATTTCTAAGCAGCAAAACAACCTACACGTGCCAGGTATCGCGTCCCTCTCAAGACACGTCTCACACTGTTAGACGCTGGTTATAGGCGTCCTTCACATACAGTAATCCTGTTATTTTCAGAAACACACAAGGACAATCAGAGGTCTCCAGTCAGTGGTGAGGGGCCAACTTCAACCAGCACCGTCTCCTTCATTCAGACCTCCACCAGCACAGCCCGCTGACGTCAAAAACAAAAGAAAAACAATGAAAATCTGGTAGTGTGTGCCCACAGGGCAGATCTCAGCTAACTGGAGTTGGGGCACACAGAGAAATAATTAACCCAGAATCATGTGCTCAGTGATGCTAATTTTAGGCCGTAAAACGACTCGGTGTCGTAACTCCAGCCCAGAAAGTGCAAGTAAAGTTTCCATTCAGCAGCGGCGCGCACCCCTCTCAGCGAGTTTCACGTTTGTGAGCCTCATTAACACAGAATGAGCAGGCGCTCACGAGCCTTTTGGACGCATCAAATTCATTTAGCAATTGAAGTTTCCTCTGTGTGCCAGGGGTCCATGCTTGGCATAGAGCCTAGACAAATGGAAATGTGAGTTTACCTTAATATATGTGAAAGTGCAGACATGACTAATGAGAAGAGTTGAGGACTTATATTTTAAAAAATCAGGTGGATGTGTGTTTTTTTTTTTGTCAAACCTTTAGTCAATGATCTGAACTTTCACGTAGATGATGGTTGTAGATGTAGATGGATGTGTCGTGTTAATGGTCTATGTCTGCTGTCTCATTGCGCTGCTTGTGAATCCACTGTGTCGTGTGTCCTGTACAGAAATGTGCACACCTGCATGCACCTGTCTGGATGTCACATGACCTCCCGTGAACTTTGATATGCTTTCTACAGGTTACATTTCTGAAGGGATTCTAAAGAAAAGAAACAAAATGACATTTAAATATTTTGTATCTCAGTATCTCAGTTCTTATATAACATATAATAATATATATTATATAATATATAATATATATAATATATATATATATATATAATGTATAACATTATATAACATGTTTACTATGTCATCAATAATAACAAATTTTCACTATAATCACTGACTCCTAGGATAGTGACCAGCTAGTATCTCTCCTGTTTGGTATTTGCGAAGCTGACGTATCACAATTGGATATTATAAACACTGTGTAACTGCACATACAGTAGACTCCAGCGCAGTTCATACGCAACAGATTAGCACGCAGAGCTGCTCCTAAGTCCCGATCTGCTGTATGTCTGGCTGCTAGCACGTGGGGCTGAGCTAACGCCGACACGCCAAAGTGCCGCTATGGCCGATTTGTTTAACTGCGTGTGAAGGATCCATGTGCATCCATTTTCCCTTCAACCACTTTACCATGATTGACATATGGGTTGGGAGCACTGCCTGCCTCCGCTGCCGTGACCTTTGAACCCATGGCCATCTCTTAAACGGTGTGTAACTGTGTGTAGATGTGAGCGGATGGCGTTCAGTAGACGTGGCGCTGTTGAGGGCAAGAAAACACATTTCACACACAGCAACAGGCCAGGGTGGTGGTTTCAGCATCTGTTGGGATGTTAACAGCCTCGTCTCCCCAGGCATGGCACACACACACACACACACACACACACTTTTTTGCGCACTAATTCCCCTCTGATTGGGAGTCCGTATCCTCCCTGGCCCATGGGTTATTTGGACAGACATGACTTCTTCAGTCTTTGATGTTCCATCGTCTGGTGATAAGCAAGTGAATGTTGCTCCCATCGGGACGTCATCTCCAGAGTGCGGCTGGACACTCTCTTTAAACTTCACCGCAGATTACACTTTCAAAGGCTCAACCGCTCACACTTATCTCTCACAATCATCTTCTCTCCTCCGTCACTTAGGAAAAAGATGTACATGTACTGTCCCAGGATGGTGTGTGTGTGTGTGTGTGTGTGTGTGTGTGTGTGTGTGTGTGTGTGTGTGTGTGTGTGTGTGTGTGTGTGTGTGTGTGTGTGTGTGTGTGGGTGGGTGTGTGTGTGTGTGTGTGTGTGTGTGGACGAAGGGTCCTGTTTTCTAATTTTGAGATGGAACCTCTGATTGGCTTTGATTAAGATGTCTTTCATGTGTACTGTCATCTCAGCAGTCGTTATTTAACAAGCAGACAGTACTGTTGGGCTATGCGGAGATTCACAGTAATTGAACCGTCATTACGCAGTGACGTTGGCAGGCCCAGCACGCCGATGTTTGCGCAGTGCTGCACATTTCTTTTGAAAATGTGACTAGAAGAAGGGGGGGGGGGGCGCGAGCACCGTTCCCCGGTGAACGCTTATTTGACTTCCTCTTCAACCATTTCTGTCTATGAAAATTGGCTTAATTATGTGAATGCTTGTGTTTCTTTTTTTCATATTGCACCACAATTAGCCATCTCGCTGGCTGCAATTTATTTTCATAAAAAAAAAAAAATGAACGCGGTGGCATGTTGATTATGAAGCGCGCGCTCCCCCGTGAGGGACCAGCGCTATTGGGGTGTTAAATTTCATTAACTACAGTGTGGCTTACTGGAAAAATACATAAAACCTCAAGCTGCGACCATTTTTTAACGCAGACTCTTTAAGACACGACGACTTATTATCAATTATTACAGCCTCATATTTCAAACCGATAGTTGTTGTTATTATTATTATTATTATTATTATTATTATTATTATTATTAGTAGTAGTAGTAGTAGTAGTAGTAGTAGTAGTAGTAGTAGCAGTAGTAGGATTAATATTATATCAAGCTTTAAAGGTCATTATGTATTTGACTACAAATGACTTTTGTCATGGCGTGAAGTCCGTAACCTGTTCAGGTAGAACTCTAATACTGCTCGCGGTTCTGGGTGTAAACTGAGTGGCATGTGGGTGTTTTCTCTTTGGTCTTGAAAAAAAAGGAACCTTAAAACCTCTAGTCAGATTGTTAGTGAAACGTTGAGAAGGGGTTTTTAGGGCGTCAGCAAAACATTTCAAGATGGGCTATTAACCTCAGTCTCTCTCTGCGATTTGCCCGTCCGTGAAAAGGAGCGGCTTTATCCAGCCAGGCTCCGGTTCCACAGTAATGATGCGGCTGCGCGTGAAAATATTGGATTGCAAAAACATCCCGGGTGCGATCCCGTGTGAATGCGCCTTTCAGCGCAGCGCCGCCGCTAAACCCCCGAGCCTCTGAGTGATGGACAACAAATGGAATTTTGTGCTGGGCGGACTCTTCCGAGCCGAAGAGCCGTTATCTCTCATACATCTGGCCTTTGAATGTTTCACCACCTCGGCTGGCCACCCGAACCGTGGGCGTGCTCTGACCAGCGTGTGACACCGGCTAACGATTTTAAAGACGACACAGGCGAGCACACAATCGCAACATTTTGTCAGTCGAATGGTGAACAAGATTAGGTTCATTTCTCCGTAAAAGTTTGAGTTCGTAAAATTCGTTTTTTTTTAGTATTGCATGGTTCGTTTTTACATTCTCTGAATACAGATTCTTTTTTTTTTTTTTTTTACATTTTTTTTACATTTTCTGAATACAGAAACTTTTAAAACTAATCAAAGGAAGATTCTGCATTTTATTATCTTACTATCACAAATGGGCAAGACATCAAATCACAAATACACCATAATATTGCAATTTTGCTAGCAATTTTAAAATACAAGCATTTGCCCACTATAGCTCTTTGCCCTTAATAATACGATGAAGATTCAGTGTTTATTGTGATGGGTCTATTACTGCTGCGTGTGTTTGGCACATTTCCAAGCGGGGGCTGATCCAAGCAGCCATGTGTTGGCTGTGGCTGTGAAGATGGCGTGTACTGAGGGCTGCGCTCAGAGTGTGTGCCTGCCGGCTCCTTAGGGCTGCCGCGATACCTCTCCTCACTCTGAAGATTGTGACTGGTGGCGTTGGGGAGAGGGGCCTGATGAATTCTGGGAGTGACTGTTGGTTGGCAGTATGTCAGGGCCCTCTATGCCCCCCCCCCCCCCCCCCCCCCACACACACACACACACACACACACACACACACACACACAGACAAACACACACACACACACACACACACACACACACACACACACACACACACACACACATGCACACACACACACACACACACACACACACACACACACACACACACACACACACATGCACACACACACACACACACACACACACACACACACACACACACACACACACACACACACACACACACACACACACACACACACACACTGCTCTATCCTCTCTTGTCCCCCCTCCTCGTTTTTTGCTCTGTGAACTGCATGTTGGCATGCATGCCCCTTTTCCGACTGCTGTCCACTTCTTCAATCCCTTTTCTTCCTACCCCCCAACACACACACACACACACACACACACACACAC
Source organism: Brachyhypopomus gauderio (assembly GCF_052324685.1). Taxonomy (NCBI): domain Eukaryota; kingdom Metazoa; phylum Chordata; class Actinopteri; order Gymnotiformes; family Hypopomidae; genus Brachyhypopomus; species Brachyhypopomus gauderio. The sequence continues at coordinate 1,622,410 of NW_027506886.1, forward strand.
ACACACACACACACACACACACACACACACACACACACACACACACACACACACACACACACACACACAGCCCGTTTCACTCACTCTTCCTCTGCTCTGGAAGCCTCAGCGCGGCCCTTTGAAAAGGATGCGGCAGCTTTGTACCCCCCGATAAAAGATGCCATAGTTTCCCTTTTCCTCTCCTTTCTCTCCTCCCTCCGCGGCTCCTGTAGATGTGTAAATGGTTCCCCTCTGAGGGGCTGTCCTCCCGGTTCCAGAGGGCCCCCATCCAGCCTGCTAATTACGCAGAAGATTCCGTCCCGGCGCAAAAGACCGCGATTCCCACAACCACCTGGCCTTCTTTTCTCCACGGCTTTGATGGCAGACACCCCCACCATCCCTTCTGTCCCACCTCCTTCCCTCCCTCCTTCCCTCCCTCCCTCCCTCCCTCCCTCCTTTTCCCCCTCCCATACCTCACTTTTCTCTCCCTCGCTCATTAATAGGGGTTTTGAATTGCTTTCTGACCCTGACAAACTGCTCTTGTTGAAAAGGAGATGAGAGGGGGGGACTGGGAGGAGGCGGGGTGAAGGAATGGAGTGGGAGGAGCGATGGATGGGGGCGTGGCTCGGGAGGGGGAGGGGCTGTGGTCACAGTGCGGGTTTTTGTGGAAGTATGTAGCAGCAGTCTATTATCATGATTTTGGAGTCTTATAGTCCTCTCAGTGGGCCCCTCCTCCAATGGAGCCCCACCCCTTACTTCTGTATTTGCCCTGAGACTAGTAAGAATAGTGTACTGTAGAAAAACGAATAGGGTGGGAATTGCTGGATTCCCTCTGCCCCCAACACACACACACACACACACACACACACACACACACACACACACACACACACTCACACACACATGCACGTCAAACCTCTCCTAAGCCACGTATGTAAGTACAGCTGTGACAATCATGGCAAACCCATGACGAGCCTCTAACCTCTCAGCCTCAATATTATCTGTTTTTGTCATCGCTCTCAGCTCCTGCACACTGCCCTCCTTCTTGATTGGCTTACGACTCATTGGCCAATCACAGGACAGCCTGCCTTTCCCCTTTGCACTCTGGCCATGTCCAGTGTCCGCGACACAAAACAGAAGGAAATCTGCAAATGTGGATTACCTTTATATTTGAAATCAAATATTTTTACCGTCATAAAACCAAACAGCAAACACCATTTAGCTGTCTCCCCTGTCCAGTCTGAAAGCCCCCTGATCGATATTCCTTCACCTGCAGTCCAGAGAAAGAGAGTGAGAGAGAGAGGGTAGAAGGAGAGAGAAAGAGAAAGTTGCAGAGGTTTGAGCGCAAAACAAATTTCTCTGGTGGTCTCTATGACATTATCAGTTGAGAGGGTCCCAGAAGTGTCAGCCTTGTGTTAAACTCACGTCCTCTGCTCTGAGGAAATGGACATTGAGCATTTCACCAGCACACATCCATCAGCCTCGCCAGTCAACGCCACGCTCCTGCTCCCATAATGCACCGCTATTTTATTTTCATGTACATACGCTAGCTTAATTGTTTGTAATTTATACATATTATTGTAAATATTGTCGCTGCAAATTGTGGAACTCGCACGCAAGTTTTTCACTCACCGGTGTACGTGTACTCTGGTGATGTGACAATAAATCTGATTTGATTTGATTTGATTTGCTGGCTCCACTCGGCAGCTCAGGTGCCAGAGCAGGAAGGGCATCTGCATTTGCGAACGCACTTCCTTGTTCAGCTCCGGGCTCACGGAAAACACTTTTCAGTCTGAAAAGAGTGTGTGATCCTGATCCAGAGCGTACGATCCTGATCTAGACCGTGTGATCCTGATCCAGAGCGTACGATCCTGATCTAGACCGTGTGATCCTGATCCAGAGCGTGCAATCCTGATCTAGACCGTGTGATCCTGATCCAGAGCGTACGATCCTGATCTAGACCGTGCGATCCTGATCCAGAGCGTGCAATCCTGATCTAGACCGTGTGATCCTGATCCAGAGCGTGCAATCCTGATCTAGACCGTGTGATCCTGATCCAGAGTGTGCGATCCTGATTCAGAGCGTGCGATCCTGATCTAGACCGTGTGATCTTGATCTAGACCGTGTGATCTTGATCCAGAGCATGTAATCTTGATCTAGATCGTGTGATCCTGATCCAGAGCGTGCTATCCTGATCCAAAGCGTGCTATCCTGATCTAGACCGTGTGATCCTGATCCAGAGTGTGTGATCCTGAAATATGGGCTTCATTTTCAAGCGTAACCACTTCAGCCAGTGTGTGGAAACCCCTGGGACGTACTCAGTGAGAGCTTTGTTTCCTTATGACATTTAAAACATACTGGGGATCATTCAGAACTGCAAATCACTGCAGTATCTTCACATCTATACAGTTGTCCATTAAGACCAAACTGCTTCACCCGCCACACCTGCCACACCCAGATTTCCTGGTGTTTTTCTCTCTACTTTCCCAGTGAGCCCTTGTGCATGGGAGTCACAGCACTGTGGGTTGGTGCCTGGTGGACTCTTGTAATTGACTGTGTTGAGTCCCAGGTCTGGCTTGGCTGTCATTCCACTACACACATAGCAGAGTAGTTTGTGACTGCTCTCTCTCTCTATTTATCTCTCTCTCTCTCTCTCTCTCTCTCTCTCTCTCTCTCTCTCTCTCTCTCTCTCTCTCTCTCTCTCTCTCTCTCCATGAAGTCAAGCCACATCCTCCAGTTAAACATAAAATGAAGATCCGGTTTCCTGGTTGTTTTATGAGTGGTTTGAATGCCAGCCTGTGTGGGTTTCTCGTATGTTCCTAGATTACCATGCGCAAATGTCACAGAGGTTTTTTGAAGATGTCAATTAAAAGTTTTAATTGGGAAAAAGGTTACTCAAAACAAATGTTTTCCTCCCGACGACAGCTTTCAGTCAAAGGATGAGATCCTGGGGCAGCCGTGTGCTTAACGCTGCAGAAGCTCTCAGGAGCTGTTCTGGGTTCATACCTTGACTGTAACAAATCACAGATTTAATTCATGTGGGCAATGAGAAAGACAGACAATGTGATACCTGTGTTGTACCTGTAATACTCAAACCTGTAATGTGTGCAAGCATTTACAGTAAATAAATCCCAATCTAAGAAAGCCAGAGTGAGAGAGTTCTTAAAATGGACGTGACAGCTAGGCAAATATTTGCCTTATTGTGACGTCAAAGGCCCAACACCACTTATAGTAATTGGTTTTAGTGAAGTGTGGGTTGACAGGCTGTGGTCGTGTCTCTCTTCATGGTCCCTGCACCACCTGAGGTCATTTAGTAACCTTTGCTTTGTTGTTCTTCACCGTGTGACTGACATGTTTGGAATGTCGGGATGTCGGGTGATTCGGATCTGAGCTCGTCTCGGAGCGCACGGCTTGCCTGTCGCGTCCAGAGTGGGGACTGAGCCCCAGATATGTGAATGCCTGGTGTAGTGAGGGTGAGGGGCGATCACAACAGAATACCCGTCTGCTCCGAACATCTACAAAATTAGCCAGTGGGCGGAATTTGTCTGGCCTCGTCTTTGATGCGACACTGATGATTCAAAGTAATTGGTAAAGTGAACAAATGGCTGGCCAATTAGGCGTTTAACGAGTGCGAATTAGCATTCCTTGCTGCACTGTGTGGAGCTGCTAAATGTCTTTAGTCTTTAATCTTTCCAAAGACAAAAGCATCGTGAGGAGCCTTCCAAAGTTAGCTAGCAGAAGAGCTCTCAAGATGATGTTCAGGTGGTCTTGTCACTTTGAGCCTTTTTGGGACCATGGTTAACTAGACAGAGTGCCAGGGTCCAGGATCGAGGTCCTCAGATACGCAGTGCTAGAATCCAGGACCAGGGCCCTTAGAGACTCAGTGCTGAGATCCAGGATTGGTTCTTGACTTTCATATCATCATATGAAGGACCCTACCCTCTATTCCTTACCCCCTCCCTCCTTCCTGTGTGATTCAGAAAGACCCACCAGACCATTTTAAGCCTTTGCTGCCAGCCCAGCCCTCAATTAATAACAGATAACATAATATCTCACAATATTTGGAGATGTGTCATTTGGGAATAATTGTCACTTCTGAGGCTGCGCTAAAGTAACGTGTCCTGCTCTCTTCCCAGCATGCACTCTGGCACGGTGCTCTTCAATTAAAAGTAGATGGCGGATTCCCGCGCACTGGCGCGTTGTTCTTCTGACACCTGGTGATTTATCTACAGGGCCCAGTTCGGGGTGGGACCTGTGGACAGGGGCCGGGTTCTGTTTGAAGACACTTCCCTTAGAGGCCACGTTCCTCTCGCGGGGTAAAAAAGATGACACAAAGGAGGAGAGGGGAGAAAACCCCTTACCGCACATCTGAGTCCAGTTTGCTGCAATAACAGCAAATGTTTGTCTTGTATTGTATAGCACGCTGTTTGAAAAGCAATAAAGCCCTTCTTCCAGTGCCTAAAGCACCTCTTAATAAAATACTCCAGAATAGCTCCTTTCCCTTAATCTCGGCCATAGATTACATAGCTCAGGGAGGGAAATTGGGTACAGGCCCCGACGATTCCCCCACCACAGTGAGCTCCTTCACGGCTACGAGGTCTGCATCAGGTTTGTTACTGAACTCACACGGGAAGTAACGTATAGCTAATGTGATCAGTTTTGTCCTTCCTTAAGAACACCTGGTCTTAATTGGGGGGGGGGGGGGGGGGGGGGGCAGGAAATGCTCTCGTTGACAAATAAGAGACCCGCTGCTAGAGGTCAAGGGTGCGTGTGCCGTTCCGCAGGGGCGTGGAAGGCCGCACGTGTGGGATGGTGTGACCAGTGTTGGCGCATGACCACAGCAAACCTGGAAGAAATGGGTCACACGTTTATATTATCAACAGAAGAGGTGCGAGGTGACCGGGCAGCACAGAAAATTCTGAATTTAGTGTTCCTGCTCTTCCGTGTAGAACCGGAATTCTGGGTAGCCTGTCAGGGGCACAGAGACTTAACAGGTGATTCCCAGAACGGCACGAGTGTCGTGATTTCCGTCTGCTTCTGGAAGTCGAGGGCTTGAGTGGAAGAGTCATGATGGAAGCCGTCAGCGATATCAGAGATACCAGCCGTCAGTAATACGTTTTAGGTGTTATATGGGGGGAATATAACAGAGAAACTTTCATTCTCTTCGTCTCAAGTGGCATGTCCAGTAAAGAGGATCTGAGAGAGATAGAATGTGTGTGTGTGTGTGTGTGTGTGTGTGTGTGTGTGTGTGTGTGTGTGTGTGTGTGTGTGAAAGAAAAGAGGGACGATGGAAGGGGGGGGGGCGGTGAATGGGAGACAGTGTGAGTGTGTGTGAGTGTGTGTGAATGAGTGAGTGAGAGTGAGTGAATTGGAGAGACACCCAGAGATGGAGAGAGAGAAGGCGGGTGAGAGAAGACTGCAGATGTGGAGGTGATTACATTTTCACCTGTCATGGCAGCTCCCCCTCAAACAGGTCCAAACCTTTCACCAGACGTTTGATCCTCATAGCCGCTACAATGACAAGGTGTTCCAGGATCAAAGGACATTTAGTGTGTGTATGGATGCTCAGTCTGACTGTGTGTGTGTGTGTGTGTGTGTGTGTGTGTGTGTGTGTGTGTGTGTGTGTGTGTGTGTGTGTGTGTGTGTGTGTGTGTGTGTGTGAGTGTGTGTGTAGCAGAGCAGTATGGTATTCCTAGAAGTCTAGAAGTCTTACACTAAATGTAAATACTAGAAAATACTAGAAAATAGAAAATACACTAAATGTGAGTGGGAGAATATCATATGGAGTGTTTGCATCCATGCTTACTTGTGTGTGTGTGTGTGTGTGTGTGTGTGTGTGTGTGTGTGTGTGTGTGTGACCAGGTCTGATGTGAGATGGCTTACTTGTCGCCTTGTGCCATGGTGACAAAAAGGTGTGTTCACACTATGGAAGTACATAAATAGGATGGTTTTTACAGGCTGTGTACGGCAGTTGTGGAGTGGAGCGATTCAGGGGAGAGAAAAGTCTATATACGACCTGTTTATTTTCAGGCCTGAAGGTGTCTGCTAATGGCAAACGGGTTTAGAATGACTCGCTCCCTTCCAGACCAGCAACTGCTAACCGACATTGGAGGTGCACACGTGTGTGTGTGTGTGGGGCACACGTGTGCGTGTGTGCATGTGCGTTTTTAGCATACATTTTACTGTGGAAAGCAAAAAAAAAAAATTTTATTCATACAGTTTGTATTTATATCTGTGTAAGATTTTTGCCTGGCCAATTTAGCGCAGCTTTGAATGTGTTGAAAAACACGATGGTTTCTTTACTTGGTGCAGGTTCAAATATCTTTGTTTCTTGTTCGTTTCCAACAAAATAGTCTGTTTCCAATCAGATAGGAAAGCACTGGAGAAAACATCTGAAAAGACTAATGAAAAAACATATGAACTCTTAATGAAAGGGAGTGTGTTTAAGTGCAAAGGCCAATATCTGTTTTAACCTAAAGCTGTTTTAGCACTTGTGTTCGCTGGATGTGTCCTGTCACCTCTGAAGGGGAGTTCAAGCCTCCCTTTCTGGTATCACAGAACCACAGGCATGAGCTCAGGGTTCTCATGGCGGGCCGCAACTGTGCGCCGTTACCTGTCACGGCAATAATTTGAGTGTTTGTACCTTGTTTCCTTTCCATAGGAGCGCTGGGAAATCCCACGATGCCCTGTGGCCTCCACTGTCAGTGGAGAAGCTTCACAGGCTGCTTCTGCCAGCTAACAGTTAGCATCGCGCGGTGGGGCCATTAATGAAAGTGACCTTCCCTACTTCCTTAGTCAAGAACCAATAACGAGATTTGGAGATCTGGACGTTTTGTTTTTTCTTTCTTTCTTTCTTTTTCTTCCCTCAGACTTTACCGATGCGCCTGCAAAGCTTGATTCAATTATGGCACGGGGGTCTGTCTTCAGATCTCAGGTCCGTTTCCAATTGGGAGAGGTCATGCTTCGTGTTTGGCGATGTCATGACAGACTCGCTGAACTAATCAGTTCTTTTGGGGGTGAGGGGTGAGGCGTGGGGGGAGGGGTCATGGGAGGGGGGGGTTATGCTACAACTGGTTTTGTTTCGGTCTTTTCGATTATATGCATGCAGCGGCCTCCTAAATTGGATACCCAATCAGGTTAGTGTCCAATAGCGTCCATGGTCCTCCAAAAGACTTTGAAGTGGAGGAACTCGGTCTGCCCGCCCCTGGCTGGAGTTCTTTATCTGTCACACTAGGGGACTATTGTTTCAATCAGCCAGACACTGGTAATTACCCTTTTCATTGGGGTATGAGGCAGGTAGAGACAAATCCAATTTGGCCGCACTTGCGTTTGACCTCGAACACAACCCGGGGCCCTTCTCCCGCGTCCGTCTCGAGTTACGTTGCTCCTGGAAAGTTCCCCCCGTGACACGCGGTCGACCCACGGAGTGTGGGTCACGGAGAACAAAAAGTAGGCCGGCGCAAGGCGAAGGCGCGCCGCAGGACGCCACAATAAGCACTGGAGACTCGGGCGCCACGGAGCGCGAGCGCGGAAGGACGGGGCGCACAATGTGTTTACGATCGAGGGGACGGGGCCGGACAAGGGTAGAACCCGGGGGACAGTGAGTGCGTCTGAAAGGGGCTATTCTTCCCCCGCAAGCACATCAGCTTGCACAGCTGTGGAAGCAGCGAGGGCAATTATCACCCGCTTGGCCTGGTAGTTTGGGGGGGGGGGCTTCTTCTGGCTGTCCTTGGATACGTTTACTCCCCCCCCCCCCCCCCCACCCAAGCTGTCTGGCCTTCCTTTTTCCGGGGTTTGTTTTGGCGGGACTCTGAACGGTCAAACATTTTTTTTAGAGGAGGATTAGAAGGTTTGCTCACCTGTTTGACAGGATCTGTCTAAGGGGACTCGAACGTTTCGACCCTGCGAAAGACCAAGGCGCCCCGGTACCGAGTGGCTACGTCCCATCCCGCACAAGGCACTCGGTGGCCGTGACCGAATCGGCCCGATATTATGAAACATTCTGAATGTGGGATCGCAGAACGCAAGTCATGTCAACATGGGGGCTTTTTATGCGTAGTCAGCCAAACAGACTGTGCACTGGAGCTATGGGGAAGGCTGTGTGAGGAAGAGGCAGTAAATCTGAAGTTTGGACAGAAACTGTGCCTCGGTGAATAGACATATAACGAGTGTTGAGCCAGCATCAGTATCCAAGTACACAAACAGCCCCACGGGATCTACAGCTGCAGTTTCCACAGCTACTGACTGGCACGTTAAGTCACTAACATTAATTTTTATGAAGCTTAGATTATAGATAACCGTATATCACCCAAAAAAGAGAACATGTGAGGTTTTGAAAGTAAAAGTCCACTACTGTATAGGATACCGAATCCTGGAAATGCTAATGAGCTCACAGCACAGCATTGTTTTAATGCTCAATCATTCCATCATAGCTGGATCCTCAGAGACAAAATATTTTTAATTCTAAGTAAAAATCAGAATGATGAGAAACGTTTGCGTTTCAGTGCTGTAAATGTCATAGAAATGGATCAATTTCATCTCTCCCGGTTATTAAAGTTTTGGTGACTGAGTGTATGTGAACTTTCTGATCTCATTGCCATCTGAGGGGTTGGTGTGTGTGTGTGTGTGTGTGTGTGTGTGTGTGTGTGTGTGTGTGTGTGTGTGTGTGTGTGTGTGTGCGCTAGGGGCAGGTGCTGGTGGCGTTGGGAGGGGAGTTTTTTTCACTTGAGTTGATAAGGCTGCTCTTCCATCAGGGACAATGGGGCGAGTTGAAGTAATGGTCCTTACCAAAGGTGGCGGAAGGGCAAAGAGACATTTCCCCTGTGTGTGTGTGTGTGTGTGTGTGTGTGTGTGTGTGTGTGTGTGTGTGTGTGTGTGAGTGTGTGTGTGTGTGTGTGTGTGTGTGTGTGTGTGTGTGTGTGTGTGTGTGTGTGTGTGTGTGTGTGTGTGTGTGTGTGTGTGTGTGTGTGTGTGTGTGTGTGTGTGTGTGTGTGTGTGTGTGTGTGTGTGTGTGTGTGTGTGTGTGTGTGTGTGTGTGTGTGTGTGTGTGTGTGTGTGTGTGTGTGTGTGTGTGTGTGTGTGTGTGTGTGTGTGTGTGTGTGTGTGTGTTTGCGCATGTGCACACGGTGTCTTGCCTCTGGCTTCCCGCTCAGCTCTCACCCAAATTAAACCTCAGCGGGTCACTGGCAGCTTTTACACCCATCTCTCTCTCTCTCCCTTATTCTCTTTCTCCCTCTCTCTCCCTCATTCTTTCCCTCTCCCTCCCTCATTCTCTCTCTCTTTTCCACCCCCACTTGCTCTCACTTTTCTCTCTCCATCTCTCTCTCCATCTCTCTTGCTATCCCTGCCTGAACCCCCTTCTCTCCTCTGTAGCCCCGCCCCCAAGCTTTTCAGGAAAATGTTCATTTTTGTGGCTTAGCCAGGCAATACTTGAGCTGCCTGATAACATATAGAATTTAACCACCTACTTTGAATCCTTTCGATAAAAAAACTGTTTGGTTTTTTATACTTTTGTGTCTGTCTATCCAGAATCTGTTACAAAATAAAAGTATACTCTTTCATAAACACCCTTCGTTTGTGATTGCATCAATGATGATTTCGTTAGAGCTAGTTTCTAGTTTAAATCGCATTCTTCTTACTTACATGGACGACCCTTTCAGCCCTGACAGCAGTTTGGGGACTACGGCTCATTTAAGCTGAGCGTAGAATAGACATTAACATCCAGGAAAGTCGTTTTTGGCCCATGCAAAACCCATTTCTCCAGCCCGCCCAAATCGCCCCCCCACCCCACCCACCCCCTTTCCTTCTGTCCAGAGAACGTTGGCAATGGAGATGCGTATCTGATCTGAGCCCCAAAATGAAACATGTCATAGCAAACTACAACCATGCTGTTTGAATTACTTACCCAAGCCGAGTAGAGAGAGAGAGAGGAAAGAGAGAGAGAGAGAGAGAGAGAGAGAGAGAGAGAGAGAGAGAGAGAGAGAGAGAGGTTGTTGCTGTTTTTTCTGGAACAAATAATTTCCCCCGGGCTGACTCATGGCTTGTGCAAACGGGGAGTGATGCGCAGGAGCGCGAGTCATTCCTTTCGGGCTATGTTTGGAGCATCATTTACTGAAACTGGCCTCGGTGCAATAATAACCACATCCTCCAAGCATCTTCGGCGCGGCCCTGTTTTTATAGCTGGGAAAGGGAACGGGCGCGGGCTCGTTAAGGCACAGACTATTTCGGACAGAGAGGGGCTGTGGGGAGAGGGAGCGGTGCCACTAAAATAGTCATCCTAAAAGAAAATGCAGCACGAGCTCCACCGAACGGGAAGACGACGATGACCGTCGAACCGCGAAGAGTTCATACGCGGCGAACGTCGAGAGCGCGGAGCGTAGCTAGGCATGGCAAACGGTGTCAGGAAAAAAACTGACAAGACATCGTAGAGGCGAACATTTATATAATGTTCTTATCCAGCCCGACATGCAGTTTCGGCCGTGTTGCGGTGGTAGGGATCAAACCCCCACGACGTAACCGACTACAATATACCAACCATACGAACGGAAATGATATGAGAACAGTTTCAGTTGAGAGGAGGGCGCAGCCCGCCATGCCGTTAGTGGGTATCGCCTTTCGTTCTCGGTAGCATTCAGCCTCGCACACCAATATAAGCAAAAAAAAAACGCCAAATTCCCGGGCACAGGGACGGAGCGCATGGAAAATAGGAAGATGGATTGAGTCTGTGGCGGTGAAGGGGTGATGAGGGGGGGGGGGGGGGGTGGAAGTGGTGGTGGTGGGGGGAGCATGGCTGGGGGTCATTGTTATCAAAGCTGGTATTTAATAGGTTCTTGACCCTTTCTCTTAGAAGGCATTTGCTGAGCACTAGGGGTGAATAGATTTGAAGGGGCGAGATTTGTGGCGAGACACCAGCAGGTATGAATGCAGACTGGGATATCCAGATGGAACAATACCACAGCGTTTCCTGTTCCCCAGCCCATCTAGGCTGAGGTCAGACTCCTTTTCACCTGCGCAATAGCATTGAATTCTGGCTTGGAGAAGTTTAATCCCTAAAGACTGTACCACAAAATAGAATTAATGACAAATAGATGTCCTTGCATACACATTCATTTAAAAACTACAAAATAATGTTATTAAATGTAAATCCCTGAACTTCTATAACATAATTAGCTAGTTAAACCACCAAATTGCATAAAGTACCCAGTCAAATCCTTGATGAAAAACTTACACAAATTGCTGAAGGGGGAGAAAGGAAAGTTGAGATGGTTTTGGTCAGAACTGAGGTCAAATCGCAGCCTGGACATCACAATAACCCAGCAGCGCCACCAGGTGAGGAGGAGGCCCGGGGGTGCGAGGGACACGCTCCCCGTGGGCGGGACACGTCTGCAGGCCAGGATGGGACACCCGTCTGGGGTTTGTCATCCTAGGCAGACGCTCGTATTTTCCCCACGTTCTGTAATTGTGAATATTTCCCCTGGCTGCCGGTCTACATCACTCTACGTCATGTGGGATGGACTTCCTGCATGTTTTGGGAAGACCAGGAAGACGCCTGAGAGAATTAGGATTGGCTAAGTTTAGGCTTTTAGATTTTGTTTGTTTGCTTTTGCGTGACTGACAGGCAGGGAATTTGGTGAACTAGGGCTGATTTAATATTATTCCAGTGTGGGAAGCTGGATTTGCGGTCTGGGTTTGTGGCTGGACTGGAGGATGTGGAGTTTTGATTAGTTTTTTTGGTGTGTTTTCAAACATACATGAATGTGCTCATCTCCAGACTCATGAAAGCTAAGTAAAAATGCAAGTGTTTTGAAATAGAGCCAAATCACATAACACTATCCATCTCACTTTGCTCACTTACTCGCTGTGTCTACAATCAATACTGCTCAATAACTGAGCTCATGGTCTGTGTTTTTTCAATATTCATTAAGCATATTCCCCATCCCCAGATTGGCCAGGCACTCTGTCCACAGTCGCCTCCTAACAAGGCGTGATATATGGGCTCTGGCAACTCGACTGGCCTCAATCAAATCTCCAATGGATCGGGTGTGGGCGGAGGGCTCGGAGACCCCGATCTGGGCAGAGGCCGCGGGGACACCGGTATAGGTGGGGGCTCCTGCCGGCACTCAGCGCAGGTGTAGAGGGAGACCGTGAGCCCGGGCGGAGGTGCGGCAGCATCGGGGTGGAGGCTGGATTGAAGGGCTCACCTCTGCTGTCCTGGTGTCCTCGTCTCGGGGGGGGGGGGGGGGGGCTCTTCAGTGGGGCATGGGCCCTAATTTTGCCCAGTCTCCCCTTTCTCTAATGTTCTCTCACTTTTTCTCTCCCTTCTCCTTCTCTCCTTCTTAATGCTCCTTCTTCTCCTTCATTTTCCTCGCGCTGATATGTTCATCCTTCCTCTAACGCTGCTCACTTGCCGTCCCTATGGACAACATGCCACTCGTCCTCTCTCCCTCCCTCTCTCACTTCCTTTCTCTCCCACTCTCACTCTCTCCCTCCCTCTCTTGTTGTCTCCTGTTCCTTTCCTTCACCCGTTCTGTGACGGTGTCTCCTGACCTCACCCGGTATCCACACGTCTCGGACCGTGAATGAACTTGGCACACAGAACTTCTCTTTTCTTCCCCACTCTCATCCTCTTTCTTTCTCTTCCTGCTCGCTCTCCCTCGCTCTCTCCGTCCCAGTCCGCCTTTGCCATTCTTCGCACAAACGTGGACGATTCACTGAAAATGAGAGATAATGGCCAGCGTCCAATCGGCCGGTGCTAATCAGCGTGCATCGTGGGAAAAGCCCAGGACGAGGGGCGAAAAACACGGCATTGTCTGGAGGAGATTAAAGTCCCCGAAAAGCCCACATTGTCTGCGGAAGGGATAAATCTTCCTGCTGTCACTCAAAGCTGAATTAAATTCTCCTTCGTTTCTAAAAGGGGCTTATCTCTGCTCAATAGCTTGTTGCACTACAAACAGAGAGGAATGTGTTGGGTGAACTTGTGTTGCTGACACCTTATGAAGAACAAAGACAGAGCGAAGGACTAAAGAAGACGAGCAGAGAAGCGAAATGGCGTGGAGGCCAGAGCCCGCGGGACGAGGTGCTGCTGGCCTGATCGGGATCGCCATAGCGAGAGAGGAGACTAAAAACAGCTCGGGGCAGTTGATTGACTGTCGCCAGACTTCAGAGGGACAGAGAGAGAAGGAGAGAGAGAGAGAAAGAGAGGAATATTCATCCTTCTCTCTTATCCCACTTCCCTGTCCCTGTTTGGCCCGATCATCTCTCCGGCCACTGGGAGGGGGGGTCCTTGGAAGCGCAACGCACACCGGATCCATGGCTGGACGCTGCATCGTGGTAGTGTCTGAAAAGACCCCCCCTCCCCCAGTACACCCGGGGGGGGGGGGGGGGGGGGGGGGGGGGGCAAGTGGCCCTCGCCAAACACGGTGCCTCCACGCAGGGGCCTTGGACGGGAGTCGGGTGCAAGGTGTGCTTTCAGCACACAGCGCTTTAAAAGGAGCGTAGGGAGAGAAAAAAAGCAGGAAGAAAAGACGAAAGAGGGAAAGGAAGGAGAGAGGGAGGGAGAAACCGAGCACTTCTGCAGACACCGCTCCATTCGGAGTCCAAAGACAGGGCGTCCAAAAAGAGGGTGTCCCATTTTTCTCTGTGCCTTTTCTGCCCCGTGAATAACGAGTGAAAAGCAGAGATACTGATGATGCATACAACAACCACCGCAGGCGGAAAAAAAAACAGATAAAAGAAAGAAAGAAAGAAAGAAAGCGAGAAAGTGAGGGAGAGAGAGAGAGAGAGAGAGAGGAAGGGGAAAAAAAGACGCCTATTCTTCACCCCCTGCTGTCTGGTCCCTAAACAGGATTTTCCGCTTGCCGTTTGAGCAATTCAGTGTTGTTGTTTATGTCCACTTTTAATTCTCCCCTTTCACAATCGCCGGGCTGTGTTCGCGCGAACTTTGCTCTGGGCAGACTGGACTTGGCACTTTAACAACCAGGCTTACACCTGCTTACAGGATTAAATTAATTAGCACGAAACAGAGATTGGGGTTGGAAGGGGGGGGGGGGGGGGGGGGGGTCAGCACAATGAACCAACCAGAGCATTGTTGCCCTGTCATGGTATCCTCTGGAGCGGATGTACGGTGTGAGTGCGGGTGTGTGTGTGTTTTCTGTGTTTGTTTTTCTGGAAAACACTCACGGAAGTTGGCCCGTGGAACGGGGACCGCTGGCCGGGGGGCTCAGGGCTTGGTTAGGTGCAGGAGTTACTGAGGCCAGAGGTCCCTGTGACGTTCTCATGGGCCCGGACTCGGACCCAGATCCTGATGAGCTGAGTTTGACGACGAGCCTGCAGCCCAACAGACACAATGTCCCTTCTAGAACGTTCTAAATGTGGCTTGAGGATGGATTGACCGCACTTTAAGGGACAGTACCGACTTGTGTTACATGAAGACAGCACAGTAAACAGTAAAAGTTTTAGTATGCATCTGAATGTAATGTAATCGAACATACTGTTTTGACCAGAGTTTGAAAAGGCACTGCAATACCCAAATTACTGTTTATTGCTCATAGCTTACAAAGCTTATTCTTCAAATATTCCACTAAATTATCAAATCCAGGAAAGGGCCATGTGATGTCTACATGAGCATTTATGCATCAAACAAATGTTTAGGGATGTATAATAAATGTGTTGTGAAATTTGAAAGTTTCCTACCAAAGTTGCTCACAATTATCCCAGACACTCTGACACATACTAAGGTGATATCAGAAAGTGCCATGTAATATCAAACAGACAATTCTCTGTTTCCACTGACAGAAGGCCTCAGTTTAGGGCTTTCTGATCATTGTGAAGGTTTATTTAACGGGATCACTTTTTAAATACAGCTCAGCGACTCCAGTTGTAAAGGTGGAGTTTTTTTCACCAGTGAAGGAGACAAAACCAGCCAGTGGTCAGGGACCAGGGCAGCTTTACTGGGGCTTCCACAGAGATGCCCCACGCAGGGGGTTATGGTAGAGACCGGGGGCGTCACCTCCGTACACACATCCAGGTATGCAGGACATGCCACCACAGCATGGGACCTAGCCCCGGACCCTCATCTCTCTACCCACAGATGTACCCGATCCCTTGACTGAGATCAGGGCATCACGCTTGTTTATGTTTCTGTTTGGAACAACCTTTGGACACGCTCCCTTACCATTCAGGCTGTATGGGCAAAACCGGGCTGTGGCAGCTCAGGGTTTAGTGAAGCTGTAGTTGAAGCTGTAGCTACAGGAGATGCACACGGTTAGCCGCATCAGCCGTAGTTATTCACATGACTTTGAGGGTCATTTGACTCTCAAGAGCGCATATTCTCGTACTCAGACATAGGCTGTGTGTGGGGTGGGGGGCGGGGCTAGAAAGAGACAGACACAGGAGACAGAGAGGCTCACCAAACAGACACAGAGACAGATCACTTGAGAAGGACCTGACACAGAGGCACTTGACCCTGCACCCGGGGCCGATAACCACGCTGTTGTCTGCATCTGTCTCCGACCGCAGATTTAGATGACCCTGGTTTTTCCTCCTGTGACGGTTAAAGATTTAACAGGATTTAAAGGCATTGCACCCCCAGCAGGCGCTTACGTGTCTAAAAATGGACGGCAACTCTCTATGGTTGAACTTCTCCTTTAAGATGCCCGAGCCACCGTGAGAGTGTGCGCGGTGTGAGGTAGCCGTCAGAGGTCACAGGCCTTGCGGTGGTCATGAACCACAGAGTCCCTCCCTGCCCTGGGAAGTTGAACAAGAGGAAAAATGAAGTCTGACTGCACGGACGGATCCATGCGTGTCCGGATGGCCGATCGGTCTGGCCGTTCGTCACGTGACCACTGCGGCCACAGAGAGAAACATTAAACTCTGGCTTCACTCTTACTGGCCATTGCTTGGGGGCTATTATGTTGCTGTGCTACGTTTACACCCGGATCACACTACAGGAAGGTGTAGCCGGCGCATTTCTGACGTGGTGATTAAAATATATTAAAATATAACAAAATAGATGAAAATCTTAAAATATATTAGCTATTATCACAAAATAATTGTTGTCATTTTGTTATTTGTCTAAACAAATGCCGAACTCCTCGTGCCGGTTTGCTTCGGTTCAGCTCGTGACCTTTGACATCCAGCGAGACGTAAGGGCCTTGCGCCGGAATGATAGCTTATAAAGGGGTTTAATTGGAGCCGTTGTCGTGTGAAGAGGTTTGTGGGATTAGAAGTCAGCAGATTGTGAGTGGCAATGTAATCCCATGCATATGAGACTGATTAACGCCACATGGACAACGAGCAGTCTGAGTCTGGGTTTCCGACGGAAACTCCGTAGCGTAGCTTAGCGATCTCTCCCCACGGGTTAGAGCAGAGGCCTTCGTGAACAACACTCCAAACGCATCCGTACACAACACCAAGCCCTGCCTGGGCTGCCTTTAGCTTGATGTGATATTTACACATGAGACACTGCACTTAGGAAGGAAAAAGATTGGAAAAAGTTATGGCTGATGAATAGTCTTTAGACTGTTGGACATGTTTTTTGTTTTCCAAGGTTATACTCTGGCCTTGTGTGTGTGTGTGTGTGTGTGTGTGTGTGTGTGTGGGAATACGGGCAGCTGTGAGACACTCTGGCCTTCACCATCATGGCAGCTGTCACCTGTCTGATGTCACCTATGGGATGGTTTTACACACACACACAAACACACACTCACACGCACACACAGCCAGATTTGAAGTCAAAAGCCCATCGTTTCAGTGGTACCTGAAAAGTGAGTAAAACGACCATAAAAGTCAATGCGGACTTGAATATTAATGTTACCAGTTCTAATGGGCATACTATGCCTCTCCTACCATATCACCGTCATGTGTGATAGGCCCCCATAGTCTCAGCGGAGGAAGTGTTAACTCAACTGGAACGGTTTTGTCCTTTAAAAGTGGGGGAGGGGGCTGAGAGAATGAGGATAACAGGACTAGTCACAGCAGCCTTGATCCTGTCAGGTATTCACGCCATTGTCAGTCCACATAACGGCCGTCCGTCCGTCCGTCATCCCCGCGGTCAGACGCCTAATCTGCCCTTTCAGCGAGCTCTGAAAAGCCCCCAGCGCCACGGCAGAGACGCCACGCCGACTCCCCATTCACTCTCCCCCGCCGAATGCAATCACCGGACACCCCGGCAATAACGCGCACCCCGGCCGGCCGGCCTTTGAAAAACAAAATAAAGGTGACGGCCTCGTCGCGGCGAACCCTGGCAAGATAAATCAGGCGCTCCAAATTAAGTCCCATTCAAAGTGCCGGCCGAAGAATGGGCGTCCGTGGACGGCCAAGGTGCTCCGGAGAGGAACGATGACTCGACTTGATAAATGTCAGGGCGGATAATTTGAGGGCTCTGATTAAGATCTTATCGAGGCAGGAAGTTAATGGAAAAGAGTTAATAAGAAAAAGCAGTGCGCGCTCTCCCACGCGCACACGTAGGAGGCCCCTCACATACGGGCCTCACCCAGGACCCACCATTCTTCTCCGCTCAAAACCACTGACATGTCCAAAAAGGCACATGTCCACGCCCCACACCTCAAACCGCCCCCCACACCTCAACTGCCCCACACCCCAAACCACCCCCCACACCCCAACTGCCCCACACCCCAAACCGCCCCCCACACCCCAAACCGCCCCCCACACCCCAAACCGCCCCCCACACCTCAACTGCCCCACACCCCAAACCGCCCCCCACACCCCAACTGCCCCACACCCCAAACCGCCCCCCACACCCCAACTGCCCCACACCCCAAATCACAAGAGTAAGAAGAGCCCCGTATGTTTTAGTTCAAGCCTGCAGGTGTTCGGTTATGCTGTGAACCAGAATGTTCACCTGTACTAGGAATCTGTCCAGGTTTATATTTATAATCCTTTAATATGTCAGTTGAGCTGAACTGTGTGTATGGTCATGTGTGGAAGGGTAAATGGGTGAAAAGTCACCGCATCTAAGTGGGAAACGTCAGCTGATAAGCAGACTGTGCAGAATGTCATTTTACTGACTGAAGGTTCATTATCCATTCAGAACGGACTTCCCCAAGTTTCTCCTGCATCTCCCATTGCGGAGACTCTAATGTCAAAGCATGGACTACAAGCACTCCCTCTGCCTGGGAAAGGAGATAGCACGTGTTATCCAACAAGCTGCCACCTGTCTGAGGTGTGTGCTGCGTGTGTGAGTGCGCGTGTGTGTGAGTGTGTGTGTGTGTGTGTGTGTGTGTGTGTGTGTGTGTGTGTGTGTGTGTGTGTGTGTGTCTGTGTGTAAGGGAGTGTCTGGGTGTGAGTCAGTATGTGTGACTGAGTTCATGTGGTTGTGTCTGTGTGTTCACGTGTGTGTGTGTGTGTGTGTGTGTGTGTGAGAGAGAGAGAGAGAGAGTGAGTGAGTGTGGGTGTGTGTGTGTGTGTAAGTGAGTGTCTGGGAGTGTGTTTGTGGGAGTCAGTGTGTGTATGAGTTGTGTGTGTGTGTGTGTGTGTGTGTGAGTGAGTGAGTGTGTGTGTGTGTGTGTGTCTGTGTGTGTGTGAGTTCGTGTGTCTGTGTGTGTGTGTGTGTGTGTGTGTGTGAGTGAGTGAGTGTGTGTGTGTGTGTGTGTCTGTGTGTAAGTGAGTGTCTGGGAGTGTGTTTGTGTGAGTCAGTTTGTTTGTGTGTGTGTTTGTGTGTGTGTTTGTGTGTGTGTGACACGGAGGTTGTTGGTCACTACTGGGCAGAGTGGAACAACACTGGCAGAACAAACAGAGACTCTGCCGGACAAACACAGGAGGACAGAGCGTGATGAATGATGGGAGAGGGACGGCCTGCACAGAGCAGCCACTCCAGGGAAATCCCAACCGTCTGGGCAGGGGGGGGCTTTTATTTTGACAATCGCATTAAGAACATAAGAACATACTGTTTAATGATCTGGTTATTCCTCCCTCAGCTCTGTCTTTTGTGTGCTGTTCTATGGGGCGATGGAATTTCAAAATAACAATACAGATACAGTCCTTGGGCAATCATAGTCCATTCACAGGGAGTCATATGTATATTTAAATAAATAAAGGTTGACATATAAATGTTTGTATAGCTAATCAGCCTTGAGTGGGCACAGATCTATGTCTCTATTGTTAGAACAACTACAAATATCGGCTGTTGGAGTAGAAATTTGTAGAACCTGTATTTCAATCACTGACATTTATTGCTGAGTTTTAATTGCTTTGTATGTTTTATAATATTATAATCTTACCCATCTTACAAATATAACTGTTATGTAGACCATTTGGAACTGCTGTTCATAGGGTTGCCTGTGAACTTTATATTTGTTGTAAATCTTATGGTTTGCATGGTTACTGTTTGCAATCTACATATCTGTGTTTCAGAATCATGTGTATGTGTGAATGTCTATGTGTGTGTGTGTGTGTGTGTGTGTGTGTGTGTGTATGTGTGTGTAAGATTGGGTGTATATTTTGTATGCATGTGCATGTGTGTGGGTGCTGTGTTGTGTGAGCACCACAGTGACACAGTTTGCTTGTGCAGTCTTTGACAGGACTGAATTAATTGGGCCCCCTTGGATCGTTTGTCTTTATTGCGGAGGCTAATTGGAAAAGAAGCAGGTGTTAATGGAGAAAGCTGGGTGCCTGTAGACTGAATCTCAAACACTGCACTTGTAATGGAGCTGCATGAGTGAACTTAACCGTGTTTTAATTAGATTTCACTCCGAAATGAAACCACACATTTCTCCTCTCCACCCTCTTAGGTGAAGTGAATAGCCCAAAGAAAGAGGAGGGAAGAGAGAGAGAGAGAGGAGGGAGGGAGAGAGAGAGAGAGTGATACAGAGAGTGGAGAGAGAAAGAGAGGGAAAGATACAGAGATTCAGAGAATGGAGGGAAAGAGAGACAGACAGATAGACAGAGTAGAGGGAGAGAGAAGGAAGAGGAAAGGGCCAGTGAATTTATAAAACCATATTGTTTCGGTAATAGGGTTTCATTTAAGCAATTGGGACTTCCCTCACACACACACACACACACACACACACACACACACACACACACACACTACAGGCGAAACTTGAGAGGCTCTCATGCTGTTTACAGTACATGGGCAGAGCACGAGTCGACATTGGAGTCCTTCTCACATGTGCAAATAATCAGAGAGCCGATTCCACACACACCTCTCCATGTTCCCCACGCATGTCCAGACCCACAACACGCAGCCGGCTTGTGAACGACGGGCCAGGCGGTCCCGGCACAGCAACGGTGCGTGGGTGACTCCGGAACAGTCCGGTAAACCCGCTAGCGGCATCCGAGTTAGCACAGCGGCGTCGTTCATTGCTAAGTGATGTCAGCAAGTTGTAATGGGCACCACATTTTACCAATTACACCACGGAGGGACGAGGGCTGGAATGAGAGTTTGGCTGTTTTGATGTGGTGTTTACCCATCGGAGAGTTGCGTATGTGTGTGTGTGTGCGCATGTGTGTGTGTGTGTGTGGTCTCAGCCCAGCATCGCCAGCACACCTTTGGTGTTTACGGGTGTGTTTGTGTGTGTGTGTGTTTGGGTGTGTGTTACATACTGTACAGGGTCGTATGCACTGACCTTATCGTGCATACAGAGCTTATGTATGAGTCTGTCTGTAGACTCAAGCCTCGTTTGAGTCAAACAATATAACTGCTGCAGATCTCGCGCACTGAGAGCATCACCCCGCCTGTCAAACGTTTGGGTTTCGGAATGCTTTTCAAAATAAATACAACACACGAGAAGGTCCGATTCCCCAGATCAGATATTTCCTGCGCCCACGTTTGGCCAAAATTTACATTTTTGTCTCCCCCGTGGTCTTCGAGCACCTCCAGGGCCCTGGAGGGCTTCATTGTGGCATCCCCCTCATCCTCACCCCCCCCCCCCTCGCCCCCCAGAGGCCGTGCTCTGCGACTGCAGCTTCCCGGGCCTCCCTTTGCCAGTGGGTGTGGAGCAGATCTATAAAGCAGCAGGACTGAGCTCTCTCATTACCGTCACTGGCGGCTTTATGGGGCCTCAGACTGCAGCCTGCCGCCAAACGCACGTAAACACAGAACTAGCGGCCTGAGCGCTCGCCGCGCAAATAAAGACACAAACAAGCAAGCGCCCCCCCCCCAAACACACAGCTCACCACTCGCGTTCCACACCTCACATTTTCCATTTGGAAATGCCGTCTGAAGATTGCAGTAGCCTTACCAGGCTTCCAGAAAGAGCGGGAGCAGTGCTTAATAGCTGGTTACCAAGGAGAGGTTTTATTCTGTGCTGATAAATATTCAGAAATTAACCTTTACTTCCTGGCCCTTGGTAGGAATCAATGTGGCTGCTTTAGCCTCACGCATGTATCAAACACATGTGTGTTCCTAATGAAAAATGTCAAAACAAATCACTTTGCTGCGTGATCCTTTCATACCTACCGTGTTCAGGGTGTTATCCCTGGGGCCCGAAGAGTGTGTGTGAACAGGGTGCCCCCCTGGACCTCTGACACAGGGTCCACACACACACACACACACACACACACACACACACACACACACACACACACACACACACTGTCCTAGTGTCCCTGTGTGCTGTAGTGAAGTGCTGGGAGGAAGCAGACCTGCCTCAGGCTAGCTTTAGCGGCATTAAAGAGGGTCTCGCGCTAATGGTTGCCATGTGCTACCTTGCCGACGTTCGCGCGGCAACCTCCCTGCTATTGTACACTTCCAAAAACATTAGCGCGTAATACTTTAATGCCTTTTGTGTCTGAGCGGGGTTTGGTGGAGGAAAGGTATAAAGGGAGGTAAAAAGCAAATGGGGGTGGCCATGTTTGTTCAGGCAGAGGAGGAAAGGGGCCTTATTGTTTCAGAGCTCTCCTCTGTCTGTCTCGTGCCCTTAGCTACTCTTTCGCACTTCGTCCCTCCTCCTTTCTCTCTTCTCCCCCCCCCCTCAGAACCCCAACTTTCTCCCTCACTCCATGCAGGTCGTTAAGACAGCGAAAGCCGCCAGATGCTTGTAGCATCGAGGCTGCGTTTTTGGGCCGCGGCTGTGCCCTCGCGCCCGAGCTCGCGCCAACTCTGATAAACGCGCGAGCGATGCCTGCATGCTCTTTTAAAAAAAGAGTTACTGCATGCCGATGACATGCCAGCCCGGACTGGATTATGATCTCATGCTGCACTTCAAAACCCACCTTCTTTTTCCACTTCATGAATGTGCAGGAGCATGTCGAATTTTCTTTGTTTTCTTTTTTTTTAATACAGCTCCAGCGTTTGCTGGTTCAGTGCACATCACATCACATCGAGACCGCGGTGGCTGTTCGTAATAAATAATCTTCGGTTTATAGCGAGAGATTGCGGGGTGCCTTAAAGATACAGTGTGTGCGCATTATACTTTATGGATATTTCTTGTACTGGATTGAACCATGGTGACAAGGTGACCAGGATATGAACTCGAACTGTTACCAAAAAAATTTTTTAAAGGTGTGTCACCGTAATCCCGATTTGCCTTTGCTCTCCGCACACATACTCAGGACGGACTTATTTCTCTGTTAGTTCAGAGCTTAACCAGAATCAACAAAACGCGGTCGTTCGCAAAACAACATGTCGTTACAAAGGCTTAAAAACGCAAACAGATCTGTGGAGGAATAAAAGAAAAAAAGCCTTGTGCAGGTATTTACCCAGGCTGAGGGCATTAAGGACGCACCATTCCCTGCGCCTGCAGATACTCTCCTCGGACGTCATCGGAAGTGAAGCGGCCTGTGTCTCTGCTGTCTGAAGCAGCCTAGTTCTAGCTCGGTGTAAAACGAATAGCACACGATCACCTACTACCCTCTTTCATTTGAGCCAGTTCACCAACATATAGTAGGTCTGACTGCATGTTCCTGAATCGACACCTCTAACGTCCGACTAACAAGCAAAAGGGTAGTATTGTTGACATTCATTTTTGTTCTTGGGGGAAAGGTTTAATTCAATGAATTTCCACTTCTTTTTCAATCGTGTTGGATCATGTGCTATCGGGTAGCCATGTGTTCTAGGCCTCTGGTGTTCTGTACGCTGAGGTGTTCCTCAGAACTCTTTCTTCCTCCAATTGAGGTCTGGGCGACCAGTGCCTCTGCAACCTAAACGATTCATCGCCTGATCCACGAAGGAACGCCCACGCACCAGCCGGCCCTGCGGTCCCCGGCCTCATTGTGTTCCCTCTCGAGTGGGAGCGAGAGAAAGGAAGCTGTCCTGTGCCACTAGCAGGGGGGGTTTTTTTGGATCGGTTCCATGAAGGAACGGCAGTGGGGGGATGGAAACGTACCGGCCTGCCCTGCGTGATTAGTAATTTTCGCAGCGACAACAGACCGCCGATTACTTTGTGCTTAAGCACAATTAGCCGAGGCCGATAGGAGTCGATACGGATGCCTGGAGTGGTCGTCGATAGATAACCTCGGAGCTGGAGCATCGAATTTGTGCACAAACTGTTCTCAGGTCAGCATCCGCAAGTGTGAAAGGGCTCGAAGGTCTCTCTCTCTCTCTCTCTCTCTCTCTCTCTCTCCTCATATGAGAAAGAAAGAAACAGAAAGACATAAACAAGAAGTTGGGACTAATTGGCTTTAATGACAAAGTCTTGCCAGAGACAAGAGTCTTGAGACGCATGAACCTGCCTGCATCACTGCCCAAGTTGGCCCGGGAGAGACATTACTGCCTCGGAGGGTGAAGTCCAGTGGACTAAAGATAAAGATTTCTTCCAGGCACCAGCCTGGCCTCATAGCTTTAGTCAGCGTGAAAATCAAATCAAATCGATACTGTACAAAGACACAGACGGACTTGTCTGGCTCTCAGCGCGAGGCGTGTGCTCATGGCTACTGTGGGGGTTGTCTGCAGCTAAGCTATCAAAGCCTGTCAAAGACTCCATTTTGCACCAGGAGAGTAATGCACAGATCTCTTGCAAATGGCCCTTTGTGGCAATTAACAGGCCTTAATTACCACTGAATGGGGAGCTGAGTGTCTGAGCTGGGCTCGCAGGTCTCCAAAAGGCTCCGCGTCTAGCCGATTCTCCATTGATCTATGCACAGGGGCTATGGCAGTAATTTAGCACGCACCCAGTGCCCATCTCAATTTGTTTGCTGATTTTCTCAGATTAACCCCCAATCATGAAGCTCGTTTAGCAGCTGGAGTAATTAAGACCTTCATTAGCGACCCTTAAAACACAGACATCTTCACGCCGCGTGGAGAAAGAAAGGCGAGAGAGCGGAAGGTGTTCGGCTCGCTGTTCGTTTCCGCGGTGGTTGTGCCAGCACTCTCCTTCCTTGGACTGCTGCTGGATAACCGACCTGCGGCGTAAACAACACGAGATCCTTTATTCAGCAACTCATCCAGTTTTTTTAGTGTCCTAGTCCAAAACATGAGGCAGAAGCAACAGAATGTCTGCAAGCTCTTTGCCAGATTCCCAAGTAAAGAAATGTGGTTCTTTATTAACAGTACAGCAAACAGTTATTTTTGGAATGGGGAACGATGATGTCACTGCTTAAGATTTATCAGCATAGCATAGACATGGACTCATATGTGTTCTGCCTTAAGAAAACATGTATGATGTAATTTTTTCATTTATTATTTGTTATTTTGTATTATCATCCTGATAGTGACACAACAGGTTAATGACAAGAAGGTAGAGATTCGTTTTTAGTGTTAAATGTAATGTCACTTGTGTATTTTACTGACATTTAAGGACTGGTATTCTTGGTCATTTTCTGTCAGTGTGGTATAATTGACTCACTGGGGTGCTATGGTGGACACATGTCTAAATTAGATGCCCCATTTGATATTTCACCAGTAAAGGTGCTTTTCACCATGTTAATGTTTCACATTTTATTGTGGTTAATAATGGATTCAAGTCATTATGTTTAAATTTTTTACATTTTAATGAAAATTACTTATTAG
This sequence comes from Brachyhypopomus gauderio, assembly GCF_052324685.1. NCBI lineage: Eukaryota > Metazoa > Chordata > Actinopteri > Gymnotiformes > Hypopomidae > Brachyhypopomus > Brachyhypopomus gauderio. Next base: position 1,647,296 of record NW_027506886.1, read on the forward strand.
AACGTTAATAATACTGATCAATTCTTGTAGAAGGATAGTGGAACATAATGTATTATTTCAGGAATAAAGTCAGATAGCAGACAAAATTTCCAAAAAACGAAAAACAAATTTTATTCCTATGATAAATTTAAAGTAGGTTTAGAATTAGCACCAGGATTAAGGTCTAAATGTTCAACGTATCAAAAGTTAGTGTTGTGCCCTGGACCGTGCGTTTGCCACTGATATTGCCCCCGTGGTTGAGTCAACTCCACCTTCTCCACCCCTCTCTCCACTTCTCCATCGCAGGAGAAAATGAGCCTCTCTGCCCCGCACGGAGGGCGAAGGTCAGGATCAATACCAAAGGTCACTCCTCTAAAAGGCCTGCGGCTGCACACGTACGAAATGTCACGGGTGAAATATGTGCCGTGACTCCGGGCTGGACAGATCAACTGCCCGGGTGTACGGGGCACTCTTCCTCTCCAGGGTTCGGGATTGAGGTGGAAGGACTTTTAATCTTGGAAAAACACGTGAGACCCTTTTTTGCAGCCCTGCCAGCACGGGGGTGAAGGCGAGATTTGGTTAACTAGAGTGTGGCTTGTTTGGCTGGAGCGTGGGGAGACTCTGATGATCAGGACCCACTCGTGCTGGTGCAGGTAATGTGCAAATGTGTCAGCGATAGGAGGCATCGGAACATTCAGGACTGAGCTTCGGGAACAAGGTGTTGGGTGTGTGTGTGTGTGTGTGTGTGTGTGTGAGTGAGTGAGTGAGAGAGAAAGAGAGTAGATCCAATATGTGTGTGTGTGTGTGTGTGTGTGTGTGTGTGTGTGTGTGTGTGTGTGTGTGTGTGTGTGTGTGTGTGTGTGTGTGTGTGTGTGTGAAATGTAGGCTCTGGGCCTCTGAGTCTTCCATGAGCATTAAGACCAAGCCTACCTATATGTGGTGTCTGTGTGTGTGTGTAAGTGTGTGTATGTGAGTGTATGTCTGTGTACGTGTGTGTCTGTATGCAAGTGTGTGAGTGAATGTGTGTGTGAGTGTGAGTGTGTAGGCCCTGGGTGTCTCCTACGTGTGTTAAGAGCAGGCCAGCCTCCTCATGGATGTGTGTGTGAGTGTAAGGGGAAGCTGTGCTGAGCGGGGCCGCCTGTTGCGGGTGGCTTTTGAAGGAGACAGGCAGCTGGGTGCATGAAGGAGCCAGGCATGGGCGGGGGCGGGGGTGGGGGCGGTCCACCAGCCCACCGCGGGCCGCCATTCACCCGCTCTCGTTAAAGGTCCTCACCCGCTGCTTCCAATCAGACGCTCTTTGTGGCTGTCTCTCTGTGCCAACGCACCAGGCCCACGGCTACCCAGCACTGCCTCATCTGTGTCTGCTGAGAGAGAGAGAGCGCGGGAGAGGGGGAGAGAGAGAATGAGAGAGGGGGAGAGAGAGAGAGAAAGAAAGAGAGCGCGAGCAGATCCAGACAGCAGGGATGGAGACAGAGATGGACATGAAGATACGTGTAGTGATGGATGTAGGAGGGGGAAACATGAAGAGGCGGAGCTAGATGAAGCGAGGTGACCCACCCCCCCCACCCCCGTCGCCGCCCCAGAGTCAAAGGTTAAAGTGATGGGTCAGAGATCCCTCTAAGTGCGCTTGATAAAGACGAATACGACTTGCGGCATGGCGGTTTGGTCACACGCCTGAGCTCGCCTCCCCACACTCTTCATTGGAGAATATGTTAAACGGTCACCTCTGTAAGGTTGAGATGCCCAATTGGAGCAAGATAGGA
>NW_027506886.1:1654037-1687208 GCF_052324685.1 Brachyhypopomus gauderio
GGACACACAGGCCTGACGGAAAGCATGATGGCCTTGGTGTGAGCGTGAGATGTGCGAGCGTGAGACGTGCTCAGAGGGCCCCACGACACGGCCATGAGCAAACGCTGGACGTGCGCTTAAAGCAACCGATCGTTTCAGCTAGTCTGCCAAGACACGGTTCCTTTAGTGCCAGAAAATACAGAATTAAACGCTGAATTTAAAGCTTTCTGCAGGATTATGTGTGCATTTGTTTTCTATTATTTAGGTTGTAATAACACAATTTTATTTTTTTAATGATTGTAAAAGATTGTAAAAGACCGAGCTTGAAACATTAATTGGTGCCTCATCATATTTTCCATTTAGCACTGCAAAAAAATAGGCCAGATGGATTCAACAGTTATGTATAACAAAAGCTTTTCCATTAATCACTCACTTCAGTCCTCATATATTTGTCAATATTTATTTTGATACATATATATATATATCAACCTTTTCAGCTTTGAAAATACCTGAAATGGTACCAAGCGTTGTCATTTCTAGTTGCTGTATTGCTGGTCTATGCACGCTGCACGTATGGCGTATGTCTGTGGGTGTGTGTGGTGGAGTGGGTGCAGGCAGCTGTGTGTTTGTGCTAGGCGGTGTTTGGACAGGCTTTAATGGTCCGTCTGCCGTGTCCCCTGGAGTCCTTCCCTCCGCCAATCGGTCCACACAACGGCGGCACCGTCTTCAAATCTATTAAGCAAAGACAAAACAACTGAACTAGATGGGAAGCAGATGATCAAATAGAAATGTGGGTTGTGTGTGTGTGTGTGTGTGTGTTTGCGGGGGTGTCCACATAATGAATAGGCAGTATACACACATCCATACACATACACACGAGAGAGAGAGTAAGATGGAGGGAGATGGATAGAGAGAGAGAGAGAGAGAAAGATAGAGAGAGAGTAAGAGGGAGGGAGAGAGAGGCAATATTTGTCTGCAGGAAAAATATGGAAGTTTTTGTCTGAAGGATAGGAAATGATAGGTGACCACCATTTTCTAATTAAAGTGTGTGTGTGTGTGAGAGAGAAGTGGAACAGTACCCAGGCACCACTATAGTGTTTTCAGTGCCCCTGGCTCCTCCTCATACACTCCCTGCGTCTCCTCCGTGTGCCTGAAAGGCGTTCGCCCTCTGCGCTCGGTACCTGCTGGACGTGTTCAGCCTCTTGCGCCTCACCCAGCGACGGCACTGCTGGCCAGGCCAGGGGCGCGAGTGCCTTGGGGTGTGTGTGTGTGTGTGTGTGTGCTCCTCCCCTGTCGCATTCATGACTAATAGTCGGCCACGCGGCCGGGCCGTCCCTGGAGACCGACGCCTTATTTGGGATGTCACGAGGTGAGCGGCGGTGCAGATAACAGAGACAAAGGAGGGGAGTGGGCTCAGATTACAGAGGGGACCACCTCCGTTAAAGAGCGCCATTTGTTCCCAAATCGACCTGACGACCTCCCTAATTACTAGCCAATTATCTGGAATTCGCTGCAATTCGCGAGCGCTTTAACCAGGAAAATTGGCTTGTCTCTCCCTACTCCCTCACTGCCCAGGTTGGTCATGTCTTTCAGGTTGAAGACATTATTTATGCCGGAGAACGAGGAGCAGGTAGAATGAGGATCTTGGCAGCTAAGAAAGCTGTGAATGTTAGTTAAGTGTAGACATACGTCACATCATTAAACACTGAAGACAGTGGAGCTCTGTGTGGTAGCCTATAACATCTTCTTAACAATCCTCATGTTTAGACTACTAAAGCGGGCACAAACAGTTGCTATTTGCTCATTAAAGAGGATAGACCTCACACAGAAGGCGTCTATATGATCAAGTGTTAATGTGCTGTCTGTTAAGGTAGTTCTGGTAGGTGAATATTCTGTGTCGTGATAGATTCTCTCTTCCGTTAATGTTGTAATAGGGCACATTTTGCTTCTCCAGGATCTTGCAGAACCACGTTAGTCAGCATGTTCCTGCTCTTCGTCCTACAGCATCCCCAGTAGATGTTCCTTCAAACCACTTTAGAAAATTGTGACAGTCACATATTTCAAGCTCGGTTTTCCCATAACTCATTGCGCATTCAGTCCAGCAAATTACCACTTCAATAAATGCAGTTTCACATTTTCTTGTCGTTTTTTTTTTTTTCGCAAAAAGCAATGGACACAGGATGGACCTGCTTTCAAAAATCACCTCACTGACTTTGCTCCTAACGATCAGAGACGCGTTGTGATCCTCAATGCCGGCGTGGCACCGCACAGTCTCACGCCAACGGACGGCCTCGCCGGCCCGACCGGCCCGCCTCCCCTCGGAGAAGCCGGCCAGACCCCCTTTCCCAGAATTCTTCGGGGCCGACCCATTGTTCGGCGGGAGCGTATGAAGCATTGTGTGGTGGCGGATTGCCAGCCGGGCCGGTTCTCAGGTCTGTTCTGCTCCAGAACCTGGCGCTTTGTTCCCGAGCACACTTGTTCTCGTTCTCCCCCGACGCCGCATCTGTTTCCCTGCTTCCTTCCGCCTGCGCAGCAAGACGACTTCCTGTTTCTGAGCCTGGCTGATGCCAAGAGACCTGCCCTGTTGGCAGACCCTGCCCCAAAACCCAGAGACCGATATGGGCCGATGCATTTATTGGCTTCGTTGTTGCTGGAGGATCGGACTCCAGGATCCATGAGACTTTGGTCATTTTTCCCCTCACTAACTCCACAAACTGTGAAATATTTGAAAAATCGCTGCAGGGAAACAGAGGTACTGCAGGAGATGTCCTAGTCCGTGCAGCGACGATTGCTTTGTCGATGTGTCTTTAGATACGATTTTCGGTAAATGTGTATTCGCAATACGATATTTCACTCAGCCAACAATCTCATCGCAGACCTCGTGACACGATATTCCTGCCATGCGGAAATTGTTTTGTTTGTACGATGAATCTTACCATAACTACACATGATTATGACCCCTAACCGTATAACGGATAGTCAAAGAAATGCTAGACTGTGTGTTTCTGTGCGTACGGTTTTGAGTGGTACTTCGAACTTATTCTGTGTCATCATATTCACTACAGTAGAGAGAAACTATCACAGATTACATTTAACAAGGTTTGATCATAAGTGGATTACCCATACTTGAAACAGAACAACACAAATGCACTTAACATAAGCACTTATCTCTCACTTGCAACTTTGCACCCAAAATTTGTATTGCTGCTATTTATATATATATATCTTTTTAGTTTAGTTATAATACTTTAATACCATACCATACATAATGTAAATACACTGTCACATAATCAAAACAGTCATACCATCATGCCATAACTACCTCACCTACACCATGCTGCTGATATAAACCTGTATCAGTATCTGTTCCGACAGACCAGTGAAATGTTTTTATGTATATATGTTGTCTCGCACTGTTATATGTTATCTTGTTATGTGACTAAGAGGTACCAATCAGAATCTCGTTGTATCATATACAATGACAATAAATTCTACTCTACTCTACTCTACTCTTTAGAGGGTCCTAATCAAACCTGACACAAAAAATAATACATTTTGATATCAAATGCTTATCGGTTTGACTTAGTGGATGGACAGAGATTGATTTCTGTGCCGTTAATCAGTGGCTGCTGGACTCTCGTCAGGTCTAGTTGTGCTTTCCAACCACTGGCGTCTTATTACTGTAGCTTTTCCCCACACCATGAATCCCTATTCCATTTATTCTATCACTTATTGGCTCCACTGGTGCGCAGTGAGTGAAGAGTGTAATGAATGAAGCAGGTTTTCTATCTCTCAGCTACAGGGGAGTAACAGTGTCTCCCTTCGTGTGACATTTCGTGCAGCCGCCTTTCCATAGAGTGGTCACTTCTCCATAAATGTCATCCTCAGCTGGATTAGTGATTTATGAATGCCTGGCTATGGTGCTATACAGAAAGGACGGAGAGAGAGAGTGCGAGAGAGAAAGAGATAGAGAGGGGGCGACGGAGGTGTGCAGTGTGTGTGTGTGTGTGTGAGAGAGAGAGAGAGAGAGAGAGAGAGAGAGAGAGAGAGAGAGAGAGAGAGAGAGACAGAGACAGACAGACAGAGAGAGAGACAGAGAGAGAGAGTGATGAGATGTATGCTGAGTAGAGAAAGTTCCAGGATGGAAGGATTTTGCTAAGGGCTCCTCTGGTGCGGGCCCTGCCTTTAGCCCCTGGCCCCTGGCTGCTGGCCCCTGGTCCCTGGTCCCTGGCCCCTGGTCCCTGGCTCCTCCAGCTCCAGCCTGACTGGTCAATGAGCCAGAACAGCGTGACTAGCCCAGTGCTGTGGCCAGCTTATTGAATGACCTCACCTAATTCACTTGACCTACACAAACAAGTCCACACACACACACACACACACAAAACTTTCACAAAAAAGCCTTGTTGAGACCTAAGAAAACATACAGTAACAATCAGATCTTCAGAACATAATTATTTACTTATTCATTATTATGGCATTATTATAACACTTATGTACATTATTATTTTATTTTATTATATATTATATTATTATTAGATACAAAGGGCCAGAGATGTATTGCAGTACATGACTGTTCAATAGTATCTATTTAAGAATGCAACTATAGTCAATGTCTGAAACAGAATCTAGCTGTTATGTATTGAATGGACACCTCCTCTGTTTCAGGATTACATGTTATCCTGCCATTTCATCCCCTCAGATGAGAACAGCTGTCTAGCTCGTCTCGTGTGTGTCTGTCTCCTGAGCAAACTATGAGCAAACAGCAAATGTCGAATGTTAAGAATGACAAGAATTCCATTGTCATCCGCCCCGAAGTGTCTTGCACTGTTGGGTAATGAAGTCCGTCAGCATTGTAAAGTCCCATATGAAAAACTGCTCAGCAAACAAATTTGAAAGTGTTCTTTGTCAAGAGGTCATGTGACCGGGAGAAGCAGCCGCGCGCAGTCTTCCGTGTTCCATCTTCATCTTCGTCTTCGTTGTTTTAATGGGAGCCGGGGTTTTGTTTCAGATGTCTCCACCGCTGTTTACTAGCCTCTGCACCACACACACACACACCCACCCCCACCTGCACCACCACCTAAGCACCACCCTCCACCTCAATTTACTCCATGTCCCTCTCCCTCCTTGCCTCCTGCTCCCTCCCTGACAGACCCCCCCCCCTCACCGACGTCCCCGTGCAGCGCAGGTCAGTGGCACGCTAACACTTTTGTCAGTGTGATTAATAGCATGGTGGATTGTCGTTAATTCACTGGCTAATGACTAAGACCAGGCCCAGTCAGGGCGTAATCGGGTGATGTATAGCCGAGGAGAGCTCCCTGTGCCAGAGGTGGAAACCATTTCCCCGCTCAGATACCGTTTCGGGCCGAACCAATGGCTCAGCCTGTTAATAAAAACCAAGGCTTTTTTTTCCCGCTTCTCTCTCCCTTGCGCTGTGATTCCCATCGGGCCGCTAAATGAAGCCGTTTTAATACAGGGGCCACCGGAACATCGCTCGCTCGGACCTACGGAACACGGCTCGGGACTTCACACATCCAGACGTCTTCATCCTCAACGCTCTGCTCCAAGTTTATACACGCTGTTGTGTGATATTCTTGCATGCATAATTTACATGCGATGAATATTCATGAGCACCACCGAAAGCTTGACTTCTGATAAGTACTTGCGTGGCAGTGCTGAGGGTGTTTGATGTAATGTACTAGCTGCAGTCCCTTTAGCGCTACTACGGAAGTACTCAGGTAGACGAGCGTTCGGTTACAGTTTCTGTGCAACTCTCTTACAGTCCCTGATTTCTGTCCCACAGAGAGAGCTGTGTTGGCCTTGCAATTAAACGTGAGGTCCAGCCTCTCGTTTGAGTGCATTTTGGAAGTGCAAACAAATTTGAATTCTTATGGAGGGAGGCAGGAGAGAGGGGGGTGGGGGTATGTGGGGAGTGGGGGGTTAAATAAGCTGCCCCTGGTCCAACCGTGTGAGTACCCACCCTCCCCAGACTTCACCAGCCCTGGGGCAAAACGGCCATGTGCCCGGTAAAACACACCAGTGGAGGATGATGGAGAGAGAGGTAGAGAGGGAGGGAGGGAGGGAGGGAGGGAGAGAGGGGGAGAGGGAGGGGGTGTGTGGAAAAGGGCTGAAGTCGAGTCATGGCACTGGTCAAAAGAGAGAGAGAGAGGCCCTTTCACGATGGAGTAGTGATGAAGTGGACTGCTCACCTCTGAGGGTTCTCCTTACACAACCAAAATGTGGCTGGAAGTGGGACAGGGTGGGTGAGCACACACGCTCTCCACCCAAAACACCCTCTCCACCCAACACACCCTCCCCACCAAACACCCCCTCTCCACCCAACACCCCCCTCCCCACCCAACACACCCTCTCCACCCAAAAGACCCTCCCCACCAAACACATCCTCTCCACCCAACACACCCTCCCCACTCAACACACCCTCTCCACCCAACACCCCCTCCCCACCCAACACCCCCTCCCCACCAAACTCACCCTCTCCACCCAACACCCCCTCCCCACCCAACACCCCCTCCCCACCAAACTCACCCTCTCCACCCAACACACCCTCCCCACTCAACACACCCTCTCCACCCAACACCCCCTCCCCACCCAACACCCCCTCCCCACCAAACTCACCCTCTCCACCCAACACCCCCTCTCCACCCAACACCCCCTCCCCACCCAACACACCCTCCCCACCCAACACCCCCTCCCCACCAAACTCACCCTCTCCACCCAACACCCCCTCCCCACCCAACACACCCTCTCCACCCAAAAGACCCTCCCCACCAAACACACCCTCTCCACCCAACACACCCTCCCCACTCAACACACCCTCTCCACCCAACACCCCCTCCCCACCCAACACCCCCTCCCCACCAAACTCACCCTCTCCACCCAACACCCCCTCCCCACCCAACACACCCTCCCCACCCAACACCCCCTCCCCACCAAACTCACCCTCTCCACCCAACACCCCCTCCCCACCCAACACACCCTCTCCACCAAACACCCCCTCCCCACCCAACACCCCCTCTCCACCCAACACCCCCTCCCCACCCAACACACCCTCCCCACCCAACACCCCCTCCCCACCAAACTCACCCTCTCCACCCAACACCCCCTCCCCACCCTCTCCACCCAACACACCCTCCCCACCCAAAAGACCCTCCCCAAATAAAAAAGCATAAACTAAATAAAAAATTATCAACTAAATGCCCACAAGCAGTCAAACCACAAACTTATGTTTAAAAAAATCAAATAAAAAAATAATAATTTCCAGATGCCAAAAAAATAAAAATCAGCCAATGCTGATTATCTCAAAATGCTGTTTAATCTCAGCCATCCACTAATACTGATGATGGTACGACTTCTTTAGATAAAAATCTAAAAACTGATTTTTGAGTGCACTACCGTGTACACGTGTTTACTTGCTTTCCTTCAGTGATCAAACGAATCTTCGGCATTATTTTATTAAGAGCATGATTTACAGGCAAGGCCAGCGGAGGGCGTGGTCTGCTCCGGTCAAACACACACTGACCCACCGCTGGCTAGACTCGCCTAGGCACCCTACCCCTGCAATGCTCTCTCTCTCTGTCTCCTTCTCTCTTTCTGTCTCTTTCTCTCTGTCTCTATCTCTTGCTCTCTTGATTTTCCTGTCTGTCCCCCCTCCCCTCCCACACACACACACACACACACGCCCCTCCCTTTCCCTGGGTGATGTTTGCGACTCAATTTGGCAAATGTAAGTTAGTATTGATTATTATTAATATTTATCATGTTTCTGAAAATGTCTTTTCCCCAGTGCTATTAATCTGTCGTGTTAATAAATGTCTGCGCAAGGCCTTGTGCTGCTCCCCTGGGAGCGTGGCAGGCTAGAATGGCAATCAGGAGCTCCTGTCAGGAGCGAGACATGCTCCCTCTCTCTCTCCCCCTCTCCCTCCCTCTCTCTCTCCCCCTCTCCCTCCCTCTCTCTCTCTCTCCCTCCCTCTCTCTCCCTCTTCCTCCCTCTCTCTGAGTAAGTCACACACAAGCACACACACACACACACACAAGCACACACACACACACACACACACACACACACACACACACACACACACACAGTCTCACTCCTGCAGGCCCTAATATGATTGTGGTAACTGATTGGGTAGCGTACAGCCAGGTGTGAGGACTCTAAAAGCCGTCTAATTACATGCAGTGTAAAAGGTGTTGGAGATCTCGCCATGGATCACAGCACTGTGAATGAAGAGCCATTGAACAGCTCAGGGGCGCTGGGCTGTAGGCCTCCTACGCCATCTCATCCATGTTTGGCTCTGCACTGTGTGTTCAGAACCGTTACCATATTACCGCGGTATATGAACTGAAACCGGTTTTAATTTGTTTAAGTGGAAACGACTAATCAATAGGCAACTGATTCATGTATCTGGATTGGTTATGCTATTTTTAATATTGACAAACCCCCCCCCCCCCCCCTCCCCGGTGTTTTTCTGGAATGTTCCAGGAAACACGTTATGATGCGTGATCAGACGTGTGCTACTTTGGGTCATTGTCGGGGCTGGAAGTCCTGCTTTTCATCCTCGGCTCAGACGAAGCTGGTTCAGTCCTGGCGGCGGTTCCGGCGCTGTTGGACCGACAGCGCTGCTAAGGCTCCGTAGCAGCTATTCCGTGTCGGCTGCTCAAACAGGCGGAGTGGTCAAGGTCAATTCCTTCAGCACGTTCTTCGGCCAGTTTGTCTTCCTCCAACCGATGAGGTGGAGAGAGACCGCACACACTCCGAGTTTGCACTGGCCTGAACGGTGTATACACAGCAACGCTGCTGATCTGTGTGTGTGCGTGTGTATGAGGTAATGCCTATTTTCTCATTTACACGTCTAAGCAAAACGAGAGTCCAAACCCTGAAAGGACATTTGTGCGTGTGATGTGCGGTTCCCTTGTGCAGGCGTGAGAGAACTCCCCTCCTCTACGGCCGAGCACGACAGCAGACTCGCACCAGAGGCGACCGCATCACTTTAAGTGTTGCTCGGAAACAAAAACCCTGCACATTTTATAAGGGGAAACAGCCCGATTGCTGGAAGGCAGATTCAGTAACGTAGTGGAGCGTCTCCCTCTTTTAAACACATTCTTGCGTCAGCGAAGGAACCATGAAGCCATGGAAAAGATCACACAGCTGTAGCCTTCTGCTCCTACAACACGCACGCTTGATTTTTATAACCAGACATTATTTTTTTTCTTCTCGAATAAAAACAAGAGGAGAATAGAGTTCAGATAAAATCATCAGAGCTTTGATTAAAGTAGAACAGGTAACGACGTTCACTTTGCAGCGCTAATGATGGCGGTAAACGTGGACGCACACTTCTGGATGCACGTGCACGGGGCACATTTTTATAGCCTTTATCAATGGTGCTACTTAACTGCTTTGGAAGTGCTCAAATTAATGCTTTTCATTTATCTCATAGAGCCTCTTTACGAGAAACGGAGCTGTTTTTTACCTTATTTGGGCACGTGGGTTCACTTCGTTGGAATCTTTGCGCTCAACACATATGCAGTTTTTTCTAGAGAGAAAGAGAAAGAGAAGAGAAGTCAAGGGTTCTATGACTGGTTGCGGTGTGACATGCTCTAGGTTGTCAAACACATCACCCGTTTGTGTGTGCAAAAATGTCTTAATCACCTAAAGCGTCGTACAGCCAGTGCCTTGCAGAGAAGTTGGCGGGGGCGCGCGGAGGCGCGGGGTTGTCCTGGAGATCGTGGCGTTTATTTGTGAGGTGGAATCCCTCGTTGGCGTCACATCTCATTTAGCGCAGGGCATCTGCGCACGTGGGACGCCAGCGATGCCTCGCGCAGGACAGGCTGTGGAAACTCTTGTTGCGGAACGTCTTGTTTTGGACGAGGGCTCTTCTGGGTTTTGCTTCGGTCTTCGCTACTTTAAGGGAAGATTTTTTTTCTTTCACCAGACGAAATGTAGCATCCGAGTTCTTCCCAGGACTAGACGTTAAAAGCAGTCCCACAAGAATGCTGGGAAGCTGTTTTGTGTGTGTTTGTGTGAGTAGTGTGTGTGTGTGTGTGTGTGTGTGTGTGTGTGTGTGTGTGTGTGTGTGAGTAGTGTGTGTGTGTGTGTGTGTGTGTGTGTGCTGGCGGTCCCCTGTTCTCCCAAGCAGCACACAACAACAAGGCCCCCCGTTTAAAGCAGCACTTTTACAATTTATCAAATAAGTCTGATGCCTTGGTCTCTGGGCCCGGTCCGCACAGTAGTTTCCAGTGGAATAACAAAGTTGAACAAGCACCTCATTGTGGACCGGGTTTGGACCAGAGAAGGACCCCCAAGGTGCGAATTAACGATGGCGGCCCGGCGTAATCAGGATAAATAGTTCAGTATGAGGAGGAGAGAGAAGTGAGAGAGGCACAGAGGAAGGCACTATCTGTCTCTGACTTTTCCCTCCCTGCATCCCTTCGGGAGACAGCGCTAACACGGCCCTCTGCCAAAACAGCTCCGCCCCGGAGTTCAAAATGTCATTTCCTCCCACCCCGCCTTCCCTCGAGGAGTCTCTTTCTTTCCCTCGTCTCCTGATCTTTGAGTTGTGAGTGTCGCAAATCCACACGTGAGGATGACACGGCCCGTCCCGTCGACCCGGCAGATCTCAGATCAGTCCCTGTCGGGCAGGGAGGCGAGTGCGTAAACCAGTAGGGAGGATCAGCCCTGTAGTTCCTCACAGTCTCACATGACCTCATGCAATCTCACACAGTCTCACTGCTTTCCTTCATATGTGTGTGCATTTCTGCAGGCCTCTTTAAGCAGAGTATTTAATAGATTTTCCAACCCGATCTCCGCTTGAAAATTGCACTTGACGGGTCAGATGCCAGAAAAGAGAAGGGTGTGTGTGTGTGTGTGTGTGTGTGTGTGTGTGTGTGTGTAATGGTTTGAAAACACTTCTGATTCTTGCAAACACTACCAGATAGGCTGCAGTCATAAAACTTTAAAGGGAAGCTACTTCTCAGCCACATGTTCTTCAGTTAATTGCTTGGCTGGTTCAATGAAGTCTGATCATTAAAGAAATAAAAGGAAGCGAAACGTTTCTTTCCCAAGATGACGCAGAACCGGTTTTAATGGCATTGTGTGGGTTTTTGTTATGTGACAGGAATTTTTTTTAATAAGGTATAAGATTTTCCTGGATTGAGTTTGGTAAGCTTTGTCACCAGAGTTAATATTTCACGTATAAATCGTCTCATGGTTTCCATGTTTTAGTAGCATTCCACAGGAGATGTTGGAACAATTTGATCTATCAGTACCTGTGAATACTTCGTCAACAGACTGGCGAACAGGGGAAAAGACAAACACCTCAAGTCTCTCCGTACGCCTGACACCGGTCCTCAGGAGGACAGGAGAAGCGTTCGGCGTCCGACACGTTCGACGCTCCTGTTGGCTGTAGGCAGCCTCGGGGGAGGTGGCATTTCATAGCGGCTTTCTCTTACGCAGCTTGGTCCGCGTTGCTTACGAGTAAATAGCGTTCAGTTTGAAAGGAATCAGTTTGGAGCCGTAAAGCTGTGTTCTTGGCAGTGCTCACAGGGGGCCGAGGCCTTCTGATTGGAAGCACTTGTGGAGTAATTGCGTCCTAGTTAGCCCTGATTGCCGATTCTGTGTTTGGATAGCAAACTGCGGTGGTGCTCCTACGAATTACACCAGAGCTTATATACGTGTGTGCCCGGCGTTGTTGTTGTCATGGAGACGGGGGAGCTCGACTGTAGGGCACGAACGAGGGTACCAGGTCAGGCTGGAAGTTGGCCGTCTCCCCAGAACGAACTCTCTGGACTGCGGCAACACTACACACTCCTCCTCTACAAGTGCTCACATTTCAGTCACGTTGTCTAAGCGCTGATAGCAGCACGTCTGCGCTAAAACCAATTGCGTTGGGCATAACAAGCAACCGGCCAGCTCCTAGCTATGGTCGTCAGGCCGTTACACTCCATGACCGCGACTGCTAAGTACTGTAATTGTCAGGCATGGGATGACAATAAACACAGGAGACCGAAGGACTGGGTTGAGGATGGCTGACAATAGCGTCGGGCCGAAGGGTCATTTGGTCTGGAAGGTTCTGGAACACACGCGTGTCGCAACCCTCAGCTGTCTCCATCTTAGGAGGGTCAAGTAGAGATGATGATGCATTCATCTATGATAACTGAGCACCAATGGCCTTTACATTGTGTCCTGATGATAATCTGATTCTCCTGTGTTGTTTCAGATGACAGCGAGACAATAGACGGCATGTACGACACAGAGCTCACCCCGGCGGCCGGCGAGAGCGCGGAGGAAGAGACGGAAGACAGCATCATGTCGCCGATCGCCGTGGGGCCCGCCTCTCCCCAGCCCAACAACGAGGACTTCACCCCGAAAGAGGGCTCGCCGTACGAGGTGCCCGTCTACATTCCGGACGACATTCCCATCCCTGCCAACCTGGAACTGCGCGAGTCCTCCGTGCCGGGTGCCGGCCTCGGAATCTGGGCGAAGACCAAAATCGGGACGGGTGAACGTTTCGGACCGTACAACGGACTGCAGAACGCCACAGTGAAAGAGACCACTTACGACTGGGAGGTAGGTGTGAGCAAAACAAACACGGAATTATCGCTGTTTTCCGTTACCAGGTATTGCAGGCTGTTATGAAATAACAAGGCTTCAGGCAGAGGTAAGTGAATCCGTACGGGACGGAACCTCAGAAAAACGGAACCTCAGAAGAACGGAACCTCAGAAGACACTTCCATGTTCCACAAGGATCTCATGCCATGACTGCACTGTCGAACGTTCCGTTCTGGATGTTTTTTTATTATATTTTTCGGTATGTTTCCCGCATTCGTTGCCACTTTCCGAACCCCTGATTGGTGGAGGTATGGTCCATTCGCTCGTGTGCTCGTTTGGTCACGCCACGCGATCCAGGGGCTGGCAGAAGAAGGCCATGTGTGAGGCGCCACGCTGAGCTGTTCGTTTTCGTTTCAGCGTGACATCGGAGGATGTTGAAGCTGCTTCAGCACACTCGTTAGTGCTCTCTCTGGCCCCGCCCCCTCCCACATGACCCAGGCACAACCGCGACTCCCCTCTCTCACTGTCTGCATTTCCCCTGCTCTTTCTTTAGCACACACACACACACACACACACACACACACACACACACACACACACACACACACACACACAAGACTCTGTATATATCCGTTACACTCAGAGTGTAATTACATATTAGGCAGGCAAGACATTTACTTTACTGAACTTTTAATAGTGCAGAAAAACTAGTATGTTTTAAGCTTTTTTCTGTAACATGTTTCCTATCTTTAGGGAAATCTCACATGTAAAGTCGATGTTCTTTTTAAATGAGATGCTACAGTCGGGTATTGACTCTGGCTCTGTGGCTAGTTCCTCTGCTGGATGTTCGGTGGCCATTATTTTCCCCTGACGGCTACATGGATGTAAGTGTTTGGGACTACACCTCCCTTGTTATTATACTGGACAGGTTGTTCCTCTTCTCAAACTTTAATTTCCCCCCTCCACCCCCCTTTCCTGTCTGCTTTATTCATCTCTGATCTGATTCTTATGACATTTCGTAGGCACATGCTGAGCGTCTTTAAAAAAAAGCGATGAGAAAAAAGGTTGGTTCGTATTTTGACTAGAGTCTTACCGCACTCAGGGCTCGACTCCAAAGCCTACACTCTCCCCTCTCATGCCGCATTGACTTGGATCCGTCGCTAATGGCGTTCGTCGGGACGGGAGCCCGGGGAAAGGGCCGTCTGCTTGTCTGCCTGACACCACGCTCAGATTTCAGCCCCGTTTATGCATTCGAGCACTTTCGTTTGACTTTTTATAAGGAGTGCTCTCAAGGCCCCACTTGACAGCGTAACGATTGATGAGGAGCACATCTATGAGACGCTGCTCACATAATCACGCACAGGGATCTGCCGGCGCGCAGACACACACACACGCACACGCACACACACACACACAGCTCTCACACACTCGCTGAAGACCAGAGAGACATCTGTTGAACCATCTGTGACAAACCATCTATAAAAGTGATACTTTCTGGCAGCTGCCGGAAACTGGGTGAAGACAGTGTGTAAAATCCTGCCTCATATAGGGATTCGTTTGGTCAACTTTAAGTACATTATTTTGCTGGGTTTTTTCCTCTTTTTTTCTAGGAGTTTACGAGACCTCTGCAATAACATTTTTTTATTAAACCTTATCCCATTAATAGCATGTCGGGTGTTATGTTTATATGGCGTTCTATGAAAGGGAAAGAATAGGCAACGTCTCAGAAGGCCCCTCCCACGGCGATGGGAGGAAGGATGAAACACACAGCTCTCCACCGCTCCGCGAGACATCCTGCCCGCCTCTGTCATTGGCTGGGGCGGCAGGGTCCCGGGTTCTTATCACAGATAGTCATAACAGCCAGGAACAGACAGCCATCAGCGAGCTCCCGGAGGAACCGGGCAGGACCGCATGCCGTCTGTGTGGAGGGAGGGGCGGGGCTAACGGCGCAGGGTCAGAGGTGTTAATGGAGCCGGATTAGACTAGGGCCACGGCGGGCCCTGCAGAGACAGACGGCCGCCTTGTGTGGGAGTCACTCCTGAGTGTTATGGGGAGGGGTGCAGTTCATATTCTGGAATAAGATGGGCGTAGCTCTGTAATATGGATGTAGCACTATAAGATGGCCGTAGCTCTGTAATATGGATGTAGCACTATAAGATGGCCGTAGCTCTGTAATATGGGTGTAGCACTATAAGATGGGCGTAGCTCTGTAATATGGGTGTAGCACTATAAGATGGTCGTAGCTCTGTAATATGGGTGTAGCACTATAAGATGGGCGTAGCTCTGTAATATGGGTGTAGCACTATAAGATGGGCCTAGCTCTGTAATATGGGTGTAGCACTATAAGATGGGCCTAGCTCTGTAATATGGGTGTAGCACTATAAGATGGGCCTAGCTTTGTAATATGGGTGTACCACTATAAGATGGGCCTAGCTCTGTAATATGGGTGTAGCACTATAAGATGGGCCTAGCTTTGTAATATGGGTGTAGCACTATAAGATGGGCCTAGCTCTGTAATATGGGTGTAGCACTATAAGATGGGCCTAGCTCTGTAATATGGGTGTAGCACTATAAGATGGGCGTAGCTCTGTAATATGGGTGTAGCACTATAAGATGGGCGTAGCTCTGTAATATGGGTGTAGCACTATAAGATGGGCGTAGCTCTGTAATATGGGTGTAGCACTATAAGATGGGCGTAGCTCTGTAATATGGGTGTACCACTATAAGATGGGCCTAGCTCTGTAATATGGGTGTAGCACTATAAGATGGGCCTAGCTCTGTAATATGGGTGTAGCACTATAAGATGGGTGTAGCTCTGTAATATGGGTGTAGCACTATAAGATGGGCCTAGCTCTGTAATATGGGTGTAGCACTATAAGATGGGCCTAGCTCTGTAATATGGGTGTACCACTATAAGATGGGCCTAGCTTTGTAATATGGGTGTAGCACTATAAGATGGGCGTAGCTCTGTAAGATGGGTGTAGACCCGTAAGATAAGATGGGTGTAGCACTATAAGATGGGCCTAGCTCTGTAATATGGGTGTAGCACTATAAGATGGGCATAGCTCTGTAAGATGGGTGTAGACCCGTAAGATAAGATGGGTGTAGCACTATAAGATGGGCCTAGCTCTATAAGATGGGTGTAGACCTGTAATATGGGTGTAGCACTATAAGATGGACCTAGCTCTGTAAGATGGGTGTAGACCTGTAAGATGGGTGTAGCACTATAAGATTGGTGAAGCTCTATAGGATGGGTGTAGCACTATAAGATGGACCTAGCTCTGTAAGATGGGTGTAGCACTATAAGATTGGTGAAGCTCTATAAGATGGGTGTAGCACTATAAGATGGATGTAGCACTATAGGTCTGTGTCATTTCTTTACATTTACTGAGGTTCTGATGGAGTCTGTAAACATGGCGTGGTCTAAATAAATACTCCTGCCTGGCAGTGTTCCAGACTGAGAAACATTCCCACATAAATACACACACAAACCCTGTTATTGATGAACTCATCTTGTCTCATAGTGTACAGCCTCCATCGCTTGTGTGTATTTCTGTGTGTGTGTGTGTGTGTGTGTGTGTGTGTGTGTGTGCGCCCATGCGGCACAGCACAGGTGCGAGGTAATGAGATCACCGGCTGTACAGTAGATGGAGGAAGAGGAGGTGTTCCTCCGCCCGTCCCCCGGGCTCCGCCCGTCCCCGACTGAAGAGGTGTTAACTCAGATTCATTTCGGCGAGACGGACAGCTCAATCTGCGCGGTGCCTTGCCCCAGGCTGGGCTCCCACAGACAGCCCTCTGCCCGCCAAACGGAGACGCAGGCTGTCTCTTTTAAAAGCCATTATGCTCCCCTTTATCACAACATAATATAACGTCGGCCCCTGCAAGGACTGCTTCAATCAGCCGTGTTCCGGGGCCTTCTGGAAGGGTCCCTGGAGGAAGCCTGCAGCCAGGGGCCCTGTCGGTTTAGGGACTCGATGGTGCGATGCGCCATTATGAGAGGGGCGGATCCGTGCCCGATACGACCGGATCGACCGGAGCGTTGGGAGGCCTGCGGAATGTTGAGTGGACTGACATCACCTGACACTGACAGACGAGTCTGGAATTCTGTCAGATAGGATCCATAGGGGACTGTGTGTGTCCTTCTGTTATTAGACACCGACGTGTCTAGAGGGGACACACCGTGTGAGTGTGTGTGTGTGTGTGTGTGGTTTATCCTATCATTATTTTGAGTGAAGAATTCTACCTCTATATCATCTACCCTGTGTTCATCATCAGTTTATTGAGACATATCCCAAGCTTAATCAAGCTTTGCAATAATGTGAATGACACTGTTAGTATTTCAGATGGCCAGCCTTTTAGACTCATCTTAGATACAGCCCAGAAACTTGGTAGGAAGCCTTCAGAAAGTGCAAAAGTCCAGACATCCCAGTATAAGCATGTTCAGGGATACTTTTCTTATGTTTGCCAGCTCACACAAATGTTCCTTTTTTGGACTGCAGATAAATATTCATATGAGGTCAGTACCCTGGTTGTAAATAAAGGCTCAGCTATTAAACATCTCACAAGGTCTGTCTGTGGTCCACACTCTTCTTCCTCCATCGTGTAACGAAACACCTCTGACGTGACCTTCGCTGTGCTTACTGACAAGTTCACAGTGGTTACCGAATAATATGCCTTAAAAATAACACCTAAATAATAAACTTGGGGTTCAAGGGGTTAAAGAGGCTTCGGTTGCCCCAAACCAAATCAATAAATAGCACATATCTTGTGAATGGTCAGTAAAGTTCTGGACAGGAGCGTTCAGATACAGAGATGCTTGTATCGGTCTCACTGCGCCAGAGGTCTCCCACTGCTGGGAGGGAGAAACAAACGGCCTGTGGTCTCCATTCTGGGGCGGCCCACACAGTCGCACTGGCCAAGCTGTGATTAGGCATGTTTTTGGTGGTAATCTAATTTAGTGTGCGAGCGTAGGGAAGGCGGTGCCACTGATACCCCTTTCTTCAGCCCGCTCGGTCGGGGCAGCCAGATAGAGGATCCTTTATGCGCTGCGTTCACATTCTGCTCTGAGACAAAGGAGCCAATGTGTCAGGGTGAATCAGAGGGGACTCTGGAAGTGAAAGAGCTTCACGATGGCGTTCCTTCCAAAGCCAGATTAATGGTGTGTACACACGCCGTGCCCTGGTGCCGTGGCGGAGGGGGCGGGTGGGGTTTGAGTGAGCTGTCTTCTGACTTCAACCGATGACTCTTCCTGTCAAAATCCGTCATAAGCTGTCGCCTCCCCGACCCGCTCGGTCCGGTTTGTGACGTCGCTCCTTCCGCATCTTTTGCCAGCCCGGGTCCGACCTCCAGCGGAGTCTTTGTCCGGCAGGGCTGAGACGGTGTTTGAGAGGAACTACAGTGCTGAGTTACTGTTGTCAGTTTCTTAGAGACAGCGAGAGAGTCCATTTTCTGACCCCCCCCGAATGAGCAGGACCGTGCAGCCCAGTGCATCTGCGTGGGCTCGGCGCTGATGGCATTTTGCTCACTACTCTTTTATTACCTAACAGACAAAAATAAGACCTGCAGCAATGGACAGTTCAGCCTTTAACTAAATGTTTCATTATCTCGAGAAGCAGGACTGCATGTCTTCAGCATGTTATTGTAGTCATAACATTTTGGGAGGGGTTATAGGTTATATAGGGTCACGAAGAAGAACACAGTCTGCCTATAGAGCCAAGCGTCATCCTGCATGTACAAAGGATCGTGATCCAGTTGTTAGGAATGACGAGTTTGTCTCGATCGTCATTACGCTCCTGCACAAGTTTGGAATGACCCGCGTCATCAGTGCCGAGGCCCAGAGCGCAAGAACTTCAAAGGGCTTCGACCTCGCCGTGACTTTGCCGCAGCGCAAACTGTTTGCCTTCGTGGCGTTGGGTATTTTTCCATATCAGCATTATTCATCCGACCCAAGGAGGGAAAAAAAAAAGCTCTTGCCTGCCGTTTTCTTGTATTTGCTGAGCTGTTGACTTAGCGATACCCAGGATTGGATGTGTTCGCTTTGTGTCCATGGCAAACGTGAAGGACGCTCAGTTCGTCATGGCCGTTCCTCGTACTTCTGCCGAAATTCCTTTGTTCCCTGATCCCTCCCTGACAGGCCGGCTTTCGCGCCCGCGCTCGGCTCTTGTTTGTCCTCGTGCTAACGTCCCCGTCCGCGTCTTTCGCGCCACGCCTTAGCGCTGTCTGTCCCGGCCGTACCTTTGACCTCTGCGTTTGCCCGCCCTCGCGCGGGGTGTAAGATCGGAGCGTCGGAGGCGTCGAGCGTGTTTACCTAGCAGGGCAGTGTCCGGCAGAGACGAGCGTGAATGGGCGTTAACAGCTGTCTCTTGACATTCTGTGACCTTCAGTGACCTTAACGTGGTTGTGATTATTGGGCATTGCAGTTCCTGGTTGTATGTTGTACTATTAAATGTATTTAATAGTGAATTTGCCAACTGTAGTCATGTGTTGAGGCAAAAATATAAGTAAGTATATAATTAATATATTCCATCAGTTGCTTTGATGAATCAGAAGCTGATTCAATCCTTCTCAGTCGGAGCTTCTGTAGTGATTCAGATTTAGCTGCAGTACAAGTTCTTGCGTGCCCAAATAATTGCGAAACAGGGACTAAAAACTTGACCCTACTTACGCAGTGGTATGGCACCCGCTGGGTAAATGTTCAGACTCTCTGGGTAAGCGTATATCTTCCCTGTGGGCTTCCTGCACTCTGGTGACCAGAGACCTGTGGTTTTGCATCATTTAAAGGAAACCTGGATTCACACAGCAAAAGGAGGAGCGCATGACAGCACCATGGTTTCACTGGGCCTGTAAAATCTTCCATTCACATTCATTTCATGTAGGTTTTAAACGTGCCATTAACCAATTTAATCCAATTTTCCCCGTTTTCAGTGCACTGGACTAGAACAGATTACGTCTAATATTAAACATATGGCGAGTGTATTACTGCAGAAACAGCGCAGAGGGGTTTTGGACCTGTGAAAAATGCCTGTTTTGCATTGCGTCTCTGAGCAAACATTGTCAATTATTCCCTTGAACATGGTAATTGATAGCAGGGGAAACAGGCTGCAAATTAAATGTCAGGATTGATTAGCACACTGATGCCTTATCATTTGTTAATAACCAATTACCCCCATCTGTTAATTAATCTTGGACCTTAATGAAAGTTCTACAGAGAACAGGGCAATTAGGGTCTCCTTTTCTCTCTTCTTTGTTTTGTCATTGTGTTTTGTTTTGTTTTGTTTGTGTCTTTTGTGCTACACCAGGAGGATCTGTGCCCTTCAGTATGGGTGATGTGAGCTTGCTGAGTTCTAGACAAAAATATTCTTTCTGTTTCTGCTTTGGTGGAAGCAGGTGACTAGAAATCTCTCTCCTTCTCTCTCTCCCCCCTCTCTCTCTCTATTTTACACACTATCTCTTTCATTCTCCCTCACTCTATTTTTTACAAATTCACATACACACACACACACACACACACACACACACGCACACACACACACACACACACACACACACACACACACACACACACACACACACACACACACACACACACACACACACACCACACATATCCACACTCACACATATACTCTCTCTCTCTCTCTCTCTCTCTCTCTCTCTCTCTCTCTCTCTCTCTCTGTTACACACACACACCTTCTCTTTGAACACCCATCATTCAGGAGTGTGTTGATGAATGACTCCATCAGGGGCCCATCCACCCTGGGGCCACTACAGACGCTGCCTGTGCCCTCAGCTGCACTGATGCTGTTTGTTATGGCTGTTTGCCCTGTTAATTACAATGATAGGTTTACACTGGACACATGAAATACATACCTGTCTCACTGTGCAGTGTTCACCTCCGTACCTGTCTCACTGTGCAGTGTTCTCCTCTGTACCTGTCTCACTGTGCAGTGTTCTCCTCCGTACCTGTCTCACTGTGCACAGCGTTCTCCTCCGTACCTGTCTCACTGTGCAGTGTTCTCCTCTGTACCTGTCTCACTGTGCAGTGTTCACCTCCGTACCTGTCTCACTGTGCAGTGTTCACCTCCGTACCTGTCTCACTGTGCAGTGTTCTCCTCCGTACCTGTCTCACTGTGCAGTGTTCTCCTTCATACCTGTCTCACTGTGCAGTGTTCTCCTCCGTACCTGTCTCACTGTGCAGTGTTCACCTCCGTACCTGTCTCACTGTGCAGTGTTCTCCTCCGTACCTGTCTCACTGTGCAGTGTTCTCCTCCGTACCTGTCTCACTGTGCACAGCGTTCTCCTCCGTACCTGTCTAACTGTGCAGTATTCTACTCCGTACCTGTCTCACTGTGTAATGTTCTCCTCCGTACCTGTCTCACTGTGCAGTGTTCTCCTCTGTACCTGTCTCCCTGTGCAGTGTTCTCCTTCATACCTGTCTCACTGTGCAGTGTTCACCTCCGTACCTGTCTCACTGTGCAGTGTTCTCCTCCGTACCTGTCTAACTGTGCAGTGTTCACCTCTGTACCTGTCTCACTGTGCAGTGTTCTCCTCCATACCTGTCTCACTATGCAGTGTTCACCTCTGTACCTGTCTCACTGTGAAGGACTCTGTACCTGTCTCACTGTGTAGAGTTTGCCTCCTTCCACTGGAGTTAATCAAAATTACTGTCAGGAAACAATGATCATGATGACATGATGATCATTACACACACACACACACACACACACACACACACACACACACACACACACACACACACACATGCATAAACACACTGCCCTGATAAAACTGCATATTTACTTCACTATATATATTTACTTCACTCTACTTAACACTCATATGAGTGTTAGTGCCAATCTTAATTCACCATGTTTTCAGTACCTTTGAAACAGAAAAGGAAGGAATATTTCAAACCAAAGACTCAGAACAAAATCATTTAAAAAGACATATAACAAGGCACACGTGCACAATAATTGTATGAAACTGGCTTTGAGTGCCAACATTGATAAAAATGCATAATACAATAAATTCATAATGCCATCAGCGGCTGGACCAAAGGGCAGTGAAGAAGAAATATGTCTAAACTTGCTCCAACTCCAAGCACTTTGTCTTTGTTAAAGCAACAGTGCAACGCCCCAGGCGTCTCATTATACGTCTCCCCCTTTCAAAAGGTGAATTTTTAGTGGTGATTTTTAGATTTGTAGCACAGCTCTTAAGATGTAAAACAACAGTGCATGCTTTAGAACCAGGAGACAATGATGGCGTTGTGTTGCAACGTGTTGAAGTGTTAAATTCATCTTTTTGCTGGACGGAGATCTTGGCTTGCGGAAAGACCTTCTCTCTTTCTCCTCCTCTCTCCTCCTCTCTCCCCCTCAGCCGCACGAGCTTGTGAAATGCGGGAGAAGGGAGTTCTATTTCGGAGGCGTCCCCGCTTACGTTGTGTCTGTCTTCGGTGTGGGCCGTCTCCGTAAATCTGTCCTCCTTCCACGGGACGACTGCTTCACTCTCAATTCCACTGGTAACACTGCTTGCTTTTGTAGAGACACTATTTAAAGATGGACCACAAATTTGTCTCCAAGTGGGGTGATATCATGCTTGTATGTTATGACACGCTGAAACATAGATTGAACCTCTGGGACACATTGTTAGTCACTATTTTTTTTATCAATGCCTGCACTGAGAACTATTGTCAAAATTAGTTTTCAGAATGTGTCTGGAGTTTTTTTTTCTGGTTTTGTACGGTCTAATTTAGTGGCACGGCCTGTTTTTGTTTGGGGAAAATGTGACCAAACGTTTTTTTTATATCAGTCATACAGACGTGTCAGGGTTGAAACTAGTCAGGGTATTAAAACGTTTTTTTCACACAGTGTGAACAAGTGCTTGGTAGTGCCATGTACTTAACAGCCCTGTGTTTGCTAATAGGATCACAAGATAGGATAGAATCTCTCTCACTCTGTGTCTCTCTCTCAATCACACACACACACACACACACACACACACACACACACACACACGCACACACACACACACACACACACACACACACACACACATTGCTATCATGTGAGACGGCTCTGAATGCGTTAGGATGAGGTCTCGTTGAGATGAGAGCTCGTTCAGTTCCTCACACTTTATCTGTTTGTCTCCATGGCAATGTTCAAGTCCTCAGTCATTCTGACCTGACAAGTCGTCTAATGCTGAAGTGATTTCTCACGTGATTTCTGCAGAGCGTTTCCCCGTACCACCTGGTACCAGCCTCCAGTCCAGCGCCGTGCGTCCGCGTCCTGGATCTAATCCGTGGCTGTCACCTGAGGTGACGGCCGTGCTGATACACAGATCCAGCAGATACACCTTATCATCGTTTCCATTCTCCTACACCAGGTGGACAACTTCAGCAAGATCCACAGACTTTAAATAAATATGCGTCACGCCGCTCGATAAGACAATGACACCTCGTCCTTGATAAGGTCCCGTTTCAGGGCGAGATACGATTTGAAGTTTGCACAAAAAAAAGAATGATAGAAGTCATTGTGTTTGGCAGTGAGCTCACAGGAGAGTAAGTTCACAGCCATTTTGCCGCTTGGAACCTTCTTCGCCCGGATGTATTCATAGTCCCACACACATGGTCCCACACACATGGTCCCACACACAAGGTCCCACACACATGGTCCTACACACATGGTCCTACACACATGGTCCCACACACATGATCCTACACACATCCAACACACATGGTCCCACACACATGGTCCCACACATATGGTCCCACACACATGGTCCCACACACATGGTCCCACACACATGGTCCTACACACATGGTCTCACACACGGCGCAATCACCTGCCACAGAGTCACTTAACAATCTCACATGTACATCCACATTTACACAGACTTAGACACACACTTACACACACATACACACAGCATAGGTCCTATGATCTGCAGATGAGAGCCATATTATCTGTACAATATGCCCTCAAACCATCCACAGATGCATTTTCAGAGATACAGAACTGCCCAGAGTCAGGTAGACATGATCACCTGTCTGATCACACACATGCACACAGACTTCTTATCTCTCTCTTGGACTCTCTTCATGTCCCTCTCTGTCTTCATGTCTCTCTCTGTCTTCATGTCCCTCGCTGTCTTCATCACCATGACTGAGTCTCTCTCCTCCTCTTCCACTTCACCCCGTTGAGCTCTCGGACCTCAGTCCCTCTAATTCGGTCTTATCAGCGCAGTAATTTAGTCTGCTCAGCTTGGGTTTCTGTCGGCCACCGCTGACTCATTGTCCCACGCAGCTGTAGTTTAGATAAACCCCCAGACGGAACAAAGTCCCCCCTGACCTTTACGCACCCAATCACACCAGTTTCCCCCAAAACTAATTTCTGTGGCTTGCAGGTCTGGGAGGGCGTTAGAGAAGGGATGACTGAACAGAGAAAGGGGGTGGAGAGAGAGACAGAGAGAAAGAGAGAGAGAGAGAGAGAGAGAGAGAGAGAGAGAGAGAGAAGAGAGAACAGAGAGAAAAGACAGCATGCCAATCCAGGAGAGGAGAGGGAAGATTAGGATACTTGGCTGTCCCTTGCTGAGTGTGCCGTGCCCCTCAGAACCAGAACCACTGTGGAGGTGGTAGCAGCCAATCCCAGCAGAGAGAGCCGGAGTGCAGGAATCCTTTACGCTCCATGAAGGAGCACAGCCTCTCACGCTTCAGACGGCCTCTCACGCTTTCAACGATTCACTGGCACCTTCGGCCAAGTTACACAGCACTTATTAATGTCTGAATAATAATATCTTTATCACTGGGTCAGGGTGATTCACGAAAACATGATCAGGGTGGAATACCGCAGATATGAAGTTGGGGTTATGGTGGTGTTGTTGGTGTGCATGTATCGGAGAAAACGTTTGGCCACCACGTTTAGCCGGCACACTGCAGCCGCTCTAATTTACTGTTATCATCACCGCTGTTAGCTCTGCACAACTGCCGTGTATTGTGTGACCAACAAGCAATGGACGTTGGAAGAGCACAGGGGGGGTGGAGGTGGTGGTGGTGATGGTGGTGGTGGAGGTGGTGGTGGGGGTGGTGAGGGTGGGTATACGAATGTGCCCTAAAAGCTCCATTTTCTCCCTCTGTCATCCTTCAACTTGATGAGCACTTGAAGATGTAAATCCAGAATCCCAGTGTCCGTCAGGCCGTCCCATGGAACCCGCCGTGAAAGGAGGAGACCGAGAGGCCCCCGGCTCAAGTGGCCGGCCGGGCTCGGGACGCCCACTCCTGGCTTGTCAGGGTCGTCCTTGAGCCGGCCCGAGTGCGGGGGTTCCCAGGGAGATGGGAGGACGTGCAGACACACAGGGATTAACTTTTCACATGGCTGGGGGTCCGTGCCTGAAAAGACCTGACAACTAAACAGCTTTATTAAAAAACAGAGAGAAGAAGAGAGGGAGGGAGGAGAGAGGGAAATCTTCCCATGACGGCCCTGAGAGGGATTTTGGAAATGGAGTGTCCCTCTGCTTCTCTCTTTCACCCATTCTTTTTTCTTTCTTTCTTTCGTTCTTACTTTTCTTTCTCTCTTTCTTCTTTGGAAGGCCCTCTTTTGAACTGAATGTCCAACCTTTCTGCACCATTCTTATCCGTCTTTCCTGGACAGGCGAGTGATGGCGTCCTGAAGCTGATTATCAGTGAAGTGGTTCCATATTGTGTGTAAAGTCAGGAGAACCTCAGGAGAGAATTGTGTGTAAAGTCCCGATTAGACATGTCACCACTAAAGATGCCTGCTGCTTTTCTATGAAGTAAAGTAATTTGCTAGGTTAGATTATTGGGATTAAATTTTTACAATTATGTTGTAAAATTTGATTAAGGCTGAAAATATCATTATCCTTTTGCAGAATTAGATTTTTAAATATGATGACAATTTTTTATCTTTTAAAATATTAATTTCCTTTAAATTTAGTTGTGATCTGTATATGATCGATTCTGTGCCTTGTTTTGACTCTAAAACAACATCGGACATGTTAAGCTGTATTTTATTAATATATAAAATACAGCGGGAGGTGGGGGGAGGGGGGGGTGAGTTAGCAGGGCAGATCATCTCACTGCCATAGTGCCCCTAACTTAAGTTGCCATTGATCAACACTGTACATATTAAACAGATCCCATACAGCAACTGGGAATTACATTTTGCCAGTTCACACTGACATAAACATTTAAACTCCCTAATACGACTAATGTTTTACATCGGATAATTCGTTATTTTTACTTTTTTATGTTTTCCAATATGGTATTCTTTAAAACGTGCTTTTTAAAGTGATTGATTGTATCACTTGGGCTTGAGAAGGAAAAGACATTGCGGAAAGTCTTTCAGAAAGATTTTCGGAGTTCTTGAGGTCAGGTTACTGGTGCGGCATGGATTCCGCTCAAATCCAGTATAAGTCCCTCCAGTTGCTAAGACTACGGTTACCGTGATTACCAGACGATCTCGGTCCACCTTGCGCGGTCTTCTCCGCCTCCGCCATCACATTTCAAGATAAAGCCTCCTCCGTCTTCCGCCCAGTCACTGGATCCCGTGCAGGGCAGCCATGCACGCCCCGTGAGTGGGCCACGGAAAGCCGATCGTCTCGGGGGCCTGGAGCCCAGCCGTTCTGCTGGCGATAACCCACTCCTCTCCCTCACTCTCCCCTTCTCTCCTCCTGCCTGCGCCTCCTCCTCTAACCTCTGCACTTCTCCCTGAACGTGCCGAGCCCTTACAGATCCATCCCAAACCCTCATCCACAGTCAGAGCTTTTAAAGGCTTTGCGGTTTCCTAGTAAAAGCAAGACGAGAATAAAAGTATCTCTCACTTTCTCCCCTTCAGTTTTTTTTGGGTTTTTTTTTTTTTTTGTGTGCCTTATTGTTTTAAACGTTTCCAAATCATCTTTTACGTACGCAATTATCTGCTCGCACGTTACTCAGGGTGTAATCCAAATCTTTTTCCCTCCGAGTGCTGAGTGTCTAGTGGGCAAAGGTCTTGATTGCTTAAACATCAATGTGGCGGCTATGGGAAGTGTCCTTAAAGGAGGGCCATTACTGCACACAGAGCCAACTCTATAGTCTGCCACTAGGGAGGTTGATTAAGGAAACTCTGGGGCAACAAGGAGAACAAAAAAAAAAACCCATATAAATATCTTAGAAAAACTGGATGGACTAAACCTCACGATTGTGGTGAGATAATTAGAAAAATGGAACATGTACAGAACATGGAGCATGTACATAGTAATGCGGACACGCACAGCCGTATGCATACACGTGTGTTTCAAGTCTGTTGCTCCTTATTCACACGTAAAGCTTTTTTTCCCCCCATGTGCATACACACACACACACACACACACACACACACACACATACACACGCAAAGGCACACACACACATGCTCCTAAACAGACATATTTGCGGTGGCTGTCTGGCTTATGAAAACCAGCAGGGATTGTTCTTGAATTAGGCAAAGTCAGGGCTACCTAAATAGGGCCTGGGCGATAACTAGGAAGCAGGGGGTCAGATCTGGATTGTGCCTGAATTAGGCGAAGCATTCAGAGCTCCCTGAAAAGCTTCAGGGCTCTTTCTCCACCAGCAAATTGGGAGGAAGTCTGGCTATTGTCACGTGTTTTGAAGTGGCCAGGGATTTAGCGTGGTGCTCGCGTACAGATGAAAGCAGAGACAACAGACCAGGATTGGCAGGGCGGACACGGAGGAGACGGTCTGGTAGAGAAGAGACTCCAGTCAGTGGGGAGAGTGTTGAAATGAAGATAATAATAAGATAATTGTAAGATAAAGCTGATGATATTCCTATAGTGGTTAGAGAGGTCATGTTCGGATATAATACAGGTTTATCTGACCATGTTAAACTGTGTTAGCTGCAGACACTATAGCAGAGTTTGACTAACACAAGGGTGCCGGGTAGCATGGTGGTGAAGGTCACACCGCAGGACAGATCCGGTCAGCTCCCACGCTATGTTGTGCTGCGTCATGTGTGTCGTTTGGGTATGTTTGTGTGTGAGCAGCAGACCGAGCTGCTCTGGCGTGTCAGCTCACGTGAACACACCCAGACCCCATCAACCGCAGCAGGACCAGACCAGCAGGGCCCGAGCCGCCTCAGATGAACAGAACTGGGCACAGTGCCAACCAGGATAGGGGGGAGGGGGCTGCCCTGATGAGAAACATGGAGAGGTGAGAGCACACAGGACACTGCTGACCGGCCTGCTAGCTGTGGGGAGGGGGGGGGTGTGGATGGGGAGTGTGGATGGGGGGATTGACAGACCTCCCCTCACTCACGTTCACTCTCCTCCCCTCACTCAAATTCACTCATGTTCACTCTCCTCCCCGCACTCACGTTCACTCTCCTCCCCACACTCACATTCACTCTCCTCCCCTCACTCACATTCACTCACATTCCCTCTCCTCCCCTCACTCATGTTCACTCACTTTCACTCTCCTCCCCACACTCACATTCACTCTCCTCCCCTCACTCACATTCACTCATGTTCACTCTCCTCCCCTCACTCGCATTCACTCATGTTCACTCTCCTCCCCGCACTCACGTTCACTCTCCTCCCTGCACTCACGTTCACTCTCCTCCCCTCACTCACGTTCACTCTCCTCCCCTCACTCACATTCACTCATGTTCACTCTCCTCCCCGCACTCACGTTCACTCTCCTCCCCACACTCACGTTCACTCTCCTCCCCTCACTCACATTCACTCACATTCCCTCTCCTCCCCTCACTCATGTTCACTCACTTTCACTCTCCTCCCCACACTCACATTCAATCTCCTCCCCTCACTCACATTCACTCATGTTCACTCTCCTCCCCTCACTCGCATTCACTCATGTTCACTCTCCTCCCCGCACTCACGTTCACTCTCCTCCCCTCACTCACATTCACTCACATTCCCTCTCCTCCCCTCACTCACATTCACTCACATTCACTCTCCTCCCCTCACTCACATTCACTCACATTCCCTCTCCTCCCCTCACTCATGTTCACTCACTTTCACTCTCCTCCCCACACTCACATTCACTCTCCTCCCCTCACTCACATTCACTCATGTTCACTTTCCTCCCCTCACTCACATTCACTCACTTTCACTCTCCTCCCCTCACTCACATTCACTCTCCTCCCCTCATTCACATTAACTCAAGTTCACTCTCCTTTCCTCACTCACATTCACTCTCCTCCCCTCATTCACATTCACTCACATTCACTCTCCTCCCCTCACTCACATTCACTCACGTTCACTCTCCTCCCCTCACTCACGTTCACTCTCCTCCCCTCACGCACATTCACTCATGTTCACTCTCCTCCCCACACTCACATTCACTCTCCTCCCCTCACTCACATTCACTCATGTTCACTCTCCTCCCCTCACTCACATTCACTCATGTTCACTCTCCTCCCCTTACTCACATTCACTCACATTCCCTCTCCTCCCCTCACTCATGTTCACTCACTTTCACTCTCCTCCCCTCATTCACATTCACTCATGTTCACTCTCCTCACTCACATTCACTCTCCTCCCCTCATTCACATTCACTCACATTCACTCTCCTCCCCTCACTCACATTCACTCACGTTCACTCTCCTCCCCTCACTCACATTCACTCTCCTCCCCTCATTCACATTCACTCATGTTCACTCTCCTCACTCACATTCACTCTCCTCCCCTCATTCACATTCACTCACATTCACTCTCCTCCCCTCACTCACGTTCACTCTCCTCCCCTCACTCACATTCACTCACGTTCACTCTCCTCCCCTCACTCACATTCACTCATGTTCACTCTCCTCCCCTTACTCACATTCACTCACATTCCCTCTCCTCCCCTCACTCATGTTCACTCACTTTCACTCTCCTCCCCTCATTCACATTCACTCACATTCACTCTCCTCCCCTCACTCACATTCACTCACGTTCACTCTCCTCCCCTCACTCACATTCACTCTCCTCCCTTCATTCACATTCACTCATGTTCACTCTCCTCACTCACATTCACTCTCCTCCCCTCATTCACATTCACTCACATTCACTCTCCTCCCCTCACTCACATTCACTCACGTTCACTCTCCTCCCCTCACTCACATTCACTCACGTTCACTCTCCTCCCCTCACTCACATTCACTCATGTTCACTCTCCTCCCCTCACTCACATTCACTCATGTTCACTCTCCTCCCCTTACTCACATTCACTCACATTCCCTCTCCTCCCCTCACTCATGTTCACTCACTTTCACTCTCCTCCCCTCATTCACATTCACTCATGTTCACTCTCCTCACTCACATTCACTCTCCTCCCCTCATTCACATTCACTCACATTCACTCTCCTCCCCTCACTCACATTCACTCACGTTCACTCTCCTCCCCTCACTCACATTCACTCTCCTCCCCTCATTCACATTCACTCATGTTCACTCTCCTCACTCACATTCACTCTCCTCCCCTCATTCACATTCACTCACATTCACTCTCCTCCCCTCACTCACATTCACTCACGTTCACTCTCCTCCCCTCACTCACATTCACTCATGTTCACTCTCCTCCCTTCACTCACGTTCACTCTCCTCCTTCGCTAGTTCCCTGCACCGTGTCTGTCAGGCAGAAGAGAGTTCGGCCAAAAACGGTTCGGGTTTGGCAGCAGAGAAGGTGATACCAAGACCAGTGTGTTTTCTCTGCAGATAATTCACAGGGACGTGAAAGCAAGATAGTTATTTTTAGAGTGCAGGATCATTCCGAGAGCCATGTATAGCACTTTAGTGCATACTTTCAAACTGACATACTCACTTAATGTCTTAATGGCTAACTCTGTGCCTGAGATGATTCTAACAACTCGCCTGATTAGCATGTTGTGTACTTGACCATCGGCATCCACATCCAGACCTGCATTTCTTTCTGTAGTTGTTATCCAGTTATATATCCAGTGTGGTTATGAAGTAAGGCAGTAGGGAAGTAAGGTACTAAGGTAGTCAGCAAGTAAGGTAGTAGGGAAATAAAGTACTAAGGCAGTAGGGAAGTAAGGTACTAAGGTAGTAAGGTAGTAGGGAGGTAAAGTACTAAGTTAGTAGGGAAGTAATGTACTAAGGTATTCAGCTAGTAAGTTAGTAAGATAAAAGGTAGTAGGGAAGTAAGGTAGTATGATAATAGGGGAGTAACAGTCAGGTAGTAGGGAAGTAAGGTAGTAAGATAATAGGAGAGTAACATAGTAAGGTAGTAGGGAAGTACGGTACTAAGGTAGTCAGCTAGTAAGGTAGTATGATAATAGGGAAGTAACAGTATGGTAGTAGGGAAGTAAGGTACTAAGGTAGTCAGCTAGTAAAGTAGTAAGATAATAGGGGAGTAATATAGTAACGTAGTAGGGAGGTAAGGTATTAAGGTAGTCAGCTAGTAAGGTATTAAGGTAGTAGGGAAGTAAAAGTAAGGTAGCAGGGAATTACGGTAGTATGATAATAGGGGAGTAACAGTAAGGTAGTAGGGAAGTAAGGTAGTATGATAATAGGGGAGTAACAGTAAGGTAGTAGGGAATTACGGTAGTATGATAATAGGGGAGTAACAGTAAGGTAGTAGGGAAGTACGGTAGTATGATAATAGGGGAGTAACAGTAAGGTAGTAGGGAAGTACGGTAGTATGATAATAGGGGAGTAACAGTAAGGTAGTAGGGAAGTACGGTAGTATGATAATAGGGGAGTAACAGTAAGGTAGTAGGGAAGTACGGTAGTATGATAATAGGGGAGTAACAGTAAGGTAGTAGGGAAGTACGGTAGTATGATAATAGGGGAGTAACAGTAAGGTAGTAGGGAAGTACGGTAGTATGATAATAAGGGAGTAACAGTAAGGTAGTACGGTAGTATGATAATAGGGGAGTAACAGTAAGGTAGTAGTAGGGAAGTAAGATAGTATGATAATAGGGGAGTAACAGTAAGGTAGTAGGGAAGTACGGTAGTATGATAATAGGGGAGTAACAGTAAGGTAGTAGTAGGGAAGTAAGATAGTATGATAATAGGGGAGTAACAGTAAGGTAGTAGGGAAGTACGGTAGTATGATAATAGGGGAGTAACAGTAAGGTAGTAGGAAAGTACGGTAGTATGATAATAGGGGAGTAACAGTAAGGTAGTAGGGAAGTACGGTAGTATGATAATAAGGGAGTAACAGTAAGGTAGTACGGTAGTATGATAATAGGGGAGTAACAGTAAGGTAGTAGTAGGGAAGTAAGATAGTATGATAATAGGGGAGTAACAGTAAGGTAGTAGGGAAGTACGGTAGTATGATAATAGGGGAGTAACAGTAAGGTAGTAGGGAAGTACGGTACTAGGGAAGTCAGCTGGACTTCACATAGCAGAGCGCCATCTACTGATACAGTCAGCACGTGTGAACTCAGGAGGCAGAAAACACTTAAATTCGATGAACATTTGCCTCAACAACTCCCAGCTTCCTCACCCTTATTCTATCTGCCTGTGTGTGTGTGTGTGTGTGTGTGTGTGTGTGTGTGTGTGTGTGTGTGTGTGTGTGTGTGTTTGTCACCCACTTGTGGCAGGCTGCTAGCGTGCTGGTCAGCAGTGTTCTGTGTGCTGGCTCCCAGCTCGCACCTCTCCATGTTTCTCATCAGCCCCCCCCCCCCCCCCCCCCCCCCCCACGCCCCCCTCCACCCTGAAGTCTTCCGGAGGCTTCCTCAACATTCTGCCCATGTCCGCACTCTCATTAATCAACGTCAGGGCCGAGGGCCGGGCGCAACAACAGGGCCAGTCTTCTCCAGGACGGCCCCCTCACACACTCATGCACCGCATTGTTCCTCCGCCGGTTCACATGGGTAAGAGGAGGGGATGGGAGAGCAGGATGAAAGGGATGATGAGTCTGAAAAACGAGTGAAGAGGAGGCATCTCTGTCTCTGTCTCTCTCTCTGTCTAACTCCTCCTCCTCTTCTCCCAGGACTCTCTCTATCTGTCACTCTTTTCTTTTTCTGGGGGGGGGGGGGGCACGGAAGCAGTGCTGCAGACACGATCACTTGGAATAATTAATCCTCAGAAATGAAAAACGGCCATTGAGAGAGAGGAAGAGAGGGAGAGAGAGGGAGGGAGAGAGAGAAAGAGAGAAGGAGAGAGAAAGGAAGGGAGAGAGAGGGAAGAGAGAAAGGGATGGAGAGAGAGGGAGAGAGAGAGGGAGAGAGGGCGATGTGTGCGCTACTCTTTGTCCTGTGTTCATTGTCCCTTGTTCGTCATTAACCTTTGCTGTAACTGAACTGCCACTTTTTTGTACAAAGACAGCACTTTTTTCCACCCAGGGAAAAAAAAGCATTTAATCATGTCTAGAGGGAGAAAACTAAAACATTTTTGAAGGATTTTGTGCTGATGCAGAAAGTTTTGACAGACAACAGAGAGCAAAGATTCAGTCATTTACACAGAGCCAAGCTGACAGTGTTGGTGGTTTGTATAAGTGAAATGGAAAATCGTTTCAGGCAAGAGGGTGGGCTGACACTATGTCTGTCTGTCTCTGTTTCTCTCTCCCCTCTCTCACCCCCTCTCTCACCCCCTCTCTCTCTCACCCTCTCTCTCACCTCTCTCCCCTCTCTCACCCCCTCTCTCTCTCACCCTCTCTCTCACCTCTCTCTCCC
>NW_027506886.1:1687708-1712708 GCF_052324685.1 Brachyhypopomus gauderio
AGCTGGACAGAGCTTAATTCTTACTAATTACATTCCTGACTGACAAGAAGCTGGCAACGGAGACAGCCAGGAACCAGGAGCTCTGGCGTCCCGCGAGCATCTCGCCCTCCTCGGGTGAGAGGGGAGGGAGAGGAGAGAGGTAGAGAGAGGAGGAAGAGAGGGGAGGAGAGAGGTAGAGAGGAGGAAGAGAGGGGAGGAGAGAGGTAGAGAGGAGGAAGAGAGGGGAGGAGAGGTTGTGACAAAGTCATCAACACACCTGACGGACACCAGAGGGCGGTGCGGTGGGAGCACGTATAAAGAAAGTAGGGCTAAGCATGATAGTGGATCTGACACATGACTGCTCACGTGTGTGTGTAGTCATGCACATGTGTTCTTTTTCATGGCAGTCTCTGCACAGGGGTGCAGTCTGTCGCTTTCTAGGTGACACTTATGGACCCGGCGGGCCGATTCGGGGTTTCGTCCCCATCCGGCTTTGCTGCCAGCGGTCCGGTGGGGATCGTGCTGTCTCCATGGGGAGGTGGGGGACACCGGGAGATGAACTGAGGACACGGGGGGCACATGTCCACGTGTCCCGGGGGCAGTATCAGGACGTCCCTCAGCCCCGCTCAGCTGTTCGGGGTCAGGTTGCCTGCATGTGCCCGGACGAGATAATTGCAGGATTTTTGGACCACGGCCTGGCGGGACAAAGCCATTATGTGTGAGGAGTGACAGACTTTTATCTTGTTTCACAGTCGTGTTTGCTCCGTAAATCTCTAGATGAATTAATCAGCGGGCCTATGAGAAACACGACACCTGTAGCTGTATATGGTCCCCTAGCTGTACACGGTCCCCTAGCTGTATGCAGTCCTGTAGCTGTATACGGTCCCGTGCATGATCCTGTCCCACTTATGTAGCCGTGTGGCACTGACGTGACTCCTCATGACAGTTGGATGCTGATATAATGCTTTCCAAAGGACCGTGGCCCTGCGGTGAGATGGCTAATACGGAGCTTAGCCATGCAGAGGGGACACGGGCTTTTTTTATATAGCATAATGCAGCTCTTGTGCATGGCTGACAAGGGCCCTTCTGCTAGTCCAAATCCCGGGAGCGATCTTTCAAACAGTGATAGTTACGGAAATTAGCGCCACAGAAATCCATAAGCATCACTCGTCGGGGGCTTATTAAGTGTCTTTGTGAGGTTATGAGGGGCGGGGAGAAGATCCCCAACTACAGAGATCCAGAACGCTTCCCTGCACTGCCAGCTGTGAAGAGCCTCTTACACACACACACACACACACACACACACACACACACACACACACACCACACATACACACACACACACACACACACACACACACACACCTACATACACACACACACACACACACACACACACACACACACACACATATATAAGAACACACACACACATCCACACACACACACACACACACACACACACACACACATATGGGGACACACACACACACATATACAAACACACACACACATACGGACACACACACACATATACAAACAAGGACACACATACACACATACGAGCAAACACACACACACACACATACGAACACACACACACACACATACACACCTATACACACACACACACAGACAAACACACCTATACACACACGCACACACCTATACACACACACATACACACACATCTTTATATATGTATGTAAACACACACGCACGCACACACACATGCACACAAATGCACATACATTCCAAGCTTGCTCATGTCGATACACACTAATAATGTTTCCATTGCTTATGTATGTACGACTGATGCTTCAGACTTTAAAATTGCTCTAGTTCTGGGTTTCCTCCCGTAGTCAAACGCAGAGGTTTGCACTCCTCACCTTCCCACAATCCTCAGCAGGCAGCAGGGGGGCGTTTGCCACAGGCCTCAGCGTGGGGGGGGTGGGTGTCTCGCCACAGCCCTCGTTCAGGATCCACTAAACCGTTTGCGACTCCTTCTAGCGAGCACGCGTGTAATCGCGGCACGTTTTAGCAGCCTCCCAAACGTAATCTGACTTCACGCGGCCGACTGAAATGCCCTTTTGCGCGCGCTTCACGGAGCGGAGCCTCTGATTGGTTCATCCTGTGGCTCGGGTGCTCTTGGTCCCTCCCCCTCTCGCAACTCCGAACGGGCTCCATTTACGACGCGTCGCTTCCCACACGGCCGTCATAAATCTCACCAGACGTGGACATCGATTCCAGTAATAATATGTTGCAGAATGTCGCATGGATGCCTCTGTCGAGATCCATCCATCTATGAAACAGGACATGGCAGTAATAGGAATGGGAGGACAGCCCGGGGCCAGGAGCGCCTCATCAGACCCGCTGAACTTTGATGCGTTGCTGGTAAATATAATTCCATTATTTCCTCCCGGCCCGGGAAGCCGTGAGGTGTGCCAGGTCGTGGAGCACACCTCCCAGGGGAGCCCAAGGAGCAAAGCGCAGGAAATGATGTCGTTGTTTCCCTTCAGTGGCTGTCAGGCCAGGTGGAGACTCCAGGGCTTTGATGATCTTTTCTCTTTTCATTTTTTTTTATCTTCAAACTTTTTGCTGCTTTTTTTATACTCCTTATTGACATTTTTACATTGGCGGGTTTATTCACTTGAGGATAACTCTCTCAGTAGTCGGGAGGAGCTGGGCCAGTTTGGGGGCGTGAAAGCGTCCTGTTTTGTGTGTTGGTTTTAGAAATGTAGAAGACCTCACCATGCTGTTGGAGAATGGCACCGCACTGGGACACTGAATACCACCTGTACATATCATTCATCCACTCGTACCTCCATGAGTTACATTTGATATTTAACTTTTTTTCTCTTAAGCCGTTTTATTCCCCATTTACCAGTAGTTGTGAATATTTGAATAGTTCTGAATATTTTATTCATGGATTTTCTTTTGCTCTGAACGTCCAGTGTGGGCTTGAGCAGTAAATGTATGCGCTAACACACACGAGCAGGCAGAACTCCTTCACCCCTGACTGAGGAGAGGGTGTGGAGAGCAGACTGACTGTTATTCTAACAACATCAGTCGCCTCCAGGCAGTGACCAGTGAGGGACCCTGTGTGTGTGTGTGTGTGTGTGTGTGTGTGTGTGTGTGTGTGTGTGTGTGTGTGTGTGGGTATGTGTGTGTGTGTGTGTGTGTGTGTGTGTGTGTGTGTGTGTGTGTGTGTGTGTGTGTGTGTGTGTGTGTGTGTGAGAGAGAGAGAAATTATAGATGCTTTATTAGGAGACTGTAGACAGCCAAGGTGGGTGGAGATATGCTTGTGGAGTAACTCCACCCACTTTAAACAGACACTACTCAAGATACAAACAGGACAGACAGACTGTAATACGTTCCCAACCATGAAAGGTCCACAGTGTCCACATACGGTAACACATACTCAGTACAGTCACAGTTGATCCACTCGGTTCCCTTTCTCAGTCAGGGTGAAGACCAGTGGAGTAATGACGTAGAGGAACTGAGAGAAAACGGATTTCAGAATGTTTAAGAAAAAAGAGGAGCTGCTGAAGGAGCGGAGGTGTAGGAGAGCGGTTGGGTTTGGGGGTGGTGTTAGGGTGGAGGTGAGGGCTCCCCTCCAACAACGGGACCCATCTCTGCAGAGCGCTAATGAATAACAGAGCAGAAGTCAGACAGTCGGGGCTCTGTTCCTGCCTGCCACTCACTTCTCTCATGGCCTGTCTGTCTGTCTGTCTGTCTGTCTGTCTGCCTGTCTGTCTGCCTGTCTGTCTGTCTGTCTTTGTTCTAATACAGTTCTAATAAGTTTAAAGCAAGTGGAGTAGTGTGTTTATCTCATCGCTGGCAAGCGTGTCACGCCGCCCCTAACCTGCTCTCTGCTCCTCGTCCAGCAGCCCAGTCTGAGTAACGCCAACGCCGTAACGACGTCCTGGCCAGGGACTCGCCGAGAGCAACAAAATCCCATCACTCTGTTTTTATTTTCGATGCTAATGGCGTCGTTAGGCCGGTGCGGGGGAGACGGCCCGTTCCCTTCCAGGGCTCCGCCCCTAGACTCCGCCTCTCTTCCTGTCTATCTCTCCCTCCGTCTTTCTCTCTCTTTCTCCCTCTTTTACGTTTCTTCGTTCTCGGTCGCCCCCCTCCTTGCTGGGCGGCGGGAGAAAAGTGCTGAGGGCAGCGTGCGCTATGCTAGGCCTGAAGCAGACGCGGGTGGGGAAGGTGATCTGGGAATGGTGTGAAAAGTATTAAGTGCCAGTAATAATTGGAAGCGAGCCTAGAGAATCCAAATATAATCTTACAGCGGGAACACTTGTAATGCGTTCAGTCTGGAGGCTGCCTCGAGTGCTGACAGCACGCTGCTGGAACCGTTCCCTCCTTCTCTCTCTCTCTCTCTCTCTCTCTCTCTCTCTCTCTCTCTCTCTCTCTCTCTCTCTCTCTCTCTCTCTCTCTCTCTCTCTTGGTTTTGCTATCCTTTTCTCACTCACGTTTGCTCATCCGCGTGTCCGGGCCGGGCAGGATCGGCGCTGCGTGCTTCAGTGTACTGCCGTGGAGCCCCGTGGAGCCCCGCATCATCGGCCAAACAAAACAGTCACTTTGTGTTTTCTGGCATGTTTAGTGAATCTTCCCCTTTTATTTTGCTATACCTCCCACCCCATAAATCGCAACACACATGTACACACATAAACACACATGAACACACACAGAGGTGTTTTTGATACTCAGGAGATACTCAGTGAAGAGCTGATCGTTCTATTTAAAGAACCAGAGTGCAGTGTGAAACTGTTCGCATTTCGAGGAATTTGATGATTATAAAGTGTCGTTGCTATCGTTGAACACTCCCTTACGCTGGGTTTGGATTAGATTAATGATTCTAAATTTGAACATTTGCTATAGATAGTTTTCATTACCATTTTGTACCCTGAGAAAAGTGTGTGTGTGTGTGTGTGTGTGTGTGTGTGTGTGCGTGTGTGTGTGTGTGTGTAAAATGGAAACAGGAGCGGGCTAACCTGCAGACTTGGAGGCAGGTGCTAGTCCCTGCTTCTCCATAAACGTGGGGAGGAAGTGAGGTGGGGAGGAAGTGAGGTCTTTGGAAAATACTTATTTTCCACCATTATTTGCAAATAAATTCTTTAAAAGTCAGACAAAATGATTTTCTCAATTTTTTTTTTCACATTTTGTCTCTCATAGTTGAGGTCTACCTATGATGTCAATTACAGGCCTCTCTCATCTTTTTAAGTGGGAGAACTTGCACAATTGGTGACTGAATAAATACTTATTTTCTCCACTGTATATATATATATATATATATATATATATATATATATATATATATATATATATATATATATCCTCTCTCTCTTTCTCTCTTTCTCTCTTTCTCTCTCTGTCTCTCTCTAATTCTCTCTCAGAAGACCTTTGTTTCTGTTTTTCCAATCTCCGAGTCATTCTGACACTGGTCGCGAAAGGTTTTTCGTTTATTTTTGGGAGTTCTCGCGTTTCCTGCCTAAGACAGGCAGTGCAGCAACAGCGGGCACAGGATCTCTACAGCAGCAGGGGTTGCCATGGAGCCAGGCCTCCAGGTCACCTGGCAACCTCGCCGCTTGGTCTACTAGCAGCAGGAAGGAAAGTCTGAGAGCAGTATATTACATGGCCACTTAGTTACGTGTGATGCTCTTGATAGCTCATTCGCACTGACATGCACTTCTCAGCATACTTGGTCCTAACGAGAAGGTTTTTATGTCTTTGTCCTGAATGTTGCTCTGCCCGGGACGGCGTCCCAGTCACGGAGGGGATACTGAACGTTCGCCGTTCTTCCGGGATCTGCTCTGCATCTAGACGATTATCTGAACGAACAGAAACACCACTCCAGCCCGACAGGCTCCTGCGATTGCGGCCAGCTGACCCAGTGCCCAAAAGGGCTTATCCAGCTCCTTAAAAATATGACAGCACTGTTATGATTTTAGCTAATGCACAGTAATGAAATGGAACCAGCTCATTAAAATAGTGCTCCAAATCATGCTGGTTTTTCCTGGAGGGGTTCTTGGCTTCCCTGAGGGCGGAGAAACGTTGTTTTCCTTCAGCTGTAATATCCCACCGCCATGCTTCTCTTCTGACTGAACACATGGGTCCCCTCTTCGCTTGGGGCGGGGCTCTTTCTAAATGCTGGTGCTCTCTCTCTCTCTCTGCCCCCTGCTCAAGCTCTACTTTCTCAGCTTGGCTTTGGTATTTATCTTCCAGAGGGGCCCAGACACCTTCCTCACGACTCAGGGAAGGACGCTTGTTGGTTTGTCCTTGCCCACCCCGAAAGATGACCCGGTGTGGATTAGACACACGTGCAAGTGCTTGCACAAAGACACACACACACACACACACACACACACACACACACACACACACACACACACACACACACACACACACACACACACAGTCCTGCTTCTGCATGCTCTGAACGCAGTGCTGTTCCGCCCCGTTTATTTTTCTTTGCGTGGAAATATGGGGAGGGGCTTATTTGCTCTGAAAACAGGCCTCGACGTCATTAATGCAGACGAGATGAAAGGCGATAGGGCCTTGGACATGTCCTGTTTTCACAGACAGCTTTTCATCCCAACAGGGTCTAGTGCACACAGGGCCTAGTGCACCCAAGACATTCATTTGAGTGCTAACTTTTGTCCCTTCTACCACTTGACTAATGAGCCCGGGGCAAGGACAGGCAGTAGAAGGTCTGATCTACGACCAGTGGAGACAGGATAAGGCCCGATCCAAGAGCAGTAGACACAGGAGAAGGCCTGATCCAAGATCAGCACTCCTATCTGTAAGTGAATGCAGTGAGAGTGTTAGTAAGTGAATGGTTGAGAGTGTTAGTATGGATGTACAGCAGAGTTAGACTCTCCTGTCTACCCACTCATGTCGGGCTGTTCACCCCCCCAAAAATGAACGAAGACCGAGAACAGACCAACATTAAGTGTTCAAGCAGGAAAACGGAAGAGGAGGCAAAGGAGGGGGGGGGTGATAAGAGCAAAAGACAGAGGCATGGAGAGAGGGATGGATAGAAGGATGGAGAGAGGGAGGCGGCTCGCTGAAATGACACCCGCGAGCGGGGCGGTGGCTTTAAATGTCGTCCCCAGGGAGGGGATCGGGCTTCACGACCACTTTCATCGGCGGGGCAGAGAACAAGCCCAGGCTTTGAGCAGCGTGGACCTGCAGAAAGGCGAGCTGGACCACACAGATAAAGGCCCCGCTCTGTCCGCTCTCACCCACGCTCGCCGCGTCTTACTGGGCCTACCACCAGGGAGCTCCACCTTGGAGAAAGCATCTTGCGTTTCGCTAAACCGGAGATGCTTGAAGATGAGATGTGTGTGTGTGTGTGTGTGTGTGTGTGTGTGTGTGTGTGTGTGTGTGTGTGTGTGTGTGTGTGTGTGTGAGTATATGAAGCAGGGTGCAAAAAAAAGTGAATGTTTGTGTAGTTGAACTGCACAAAACTGAATATAAACTCAATGTAATAATATTTACATATATTATAGTATAGTTTTTGTCTCATCTCACGCGTCATATATTACGGCTTTTCGTATTACTAATTTCATTTGACTAATTTAATCTTAGTAATTTTAAGCTTATCAAGAAATACAGGAATATCCCCAAGCAGTGTTCAGAATAGAAATGACCAGCTTTCCTGCGTGACGTTTGCCACCAGTACAACCCACTGGAGACACATACATACATACATAACACTCATACACGCTCACCACCCACACACACCACCAACCCCCCACCCAGGACCAGCCTGGGGACTTTGATACACACTGTCGTAATTGCTGTTTTAATTAGTGGTTGACTGGAAAATGATATATAATTATGTAATGTTTCAATTTCTTTTCCTATTTTCTTAAATCTCTTCCCCACTGTCTTCCGC
Organism: Brachyhypopomus gauderio; assembly: GCF_052324685.1. Lineage (NCBI taxonomy): Eukaryota > Metazoa > Chordata > Actinopteri > Gymnotiformes > Hypopomidae > Brachyhypopomus > Brachyhypopomus gauderio. Next base: position 1,695,594 of record NW_027506886.1, read on the forward strand.
TTGTCATCAATTTGCCAGTTTTACCATCATCTTTTTATGGTCAAAGCTTGTTTTGTTTTGCTTTGGGTTAAACTGATGATAAGCTGTGTGGTTGAGCGGAAAGACTTGAGGTCTGGATACACACACACACACACACACATACTGGTGTGATCAAAACGGCATGTTGAAGTAATAAAGAGCTCATCACTTTGTGCTGAAAACATGAGCCAAGACACTTCTACAACACAGAGATGAGGAGCGGGAACGTCTGGGTTTCATCTCTTCAGAATGACAGTTCCGAAAATGTATACCGTTTAAATGCTTATTAAACTCTGCTGATATACTGTTATAACACTCGTTTGTGTGTGTGTGTGTGCTGACTTTGAGCATGTGTATGTCTTGTTTTATTAACCTTTACTGGAGGCATCCGGTCTTTAAGTGATCTCAGGTCTCAAACCCCTCTTTGTCTTTATCACCATCCTAATCATAGTGTCCAATCAGACTCACGGGGAGTGTCCAATCACACACACACTTGTACGCTTACAGACACACACGGGCATTCACCTCTCGTAGGTGTAAACCTACCACACTATCACCAGAGACCTAAATGGACGTTCAGAACATGACGGCATGTTTGGCCAACAGCGGTTCGGTTCGGGATGTTTGTCGATATCTCACTGTTCGTCACCCCATCACACCACATGGCGTCTTTGCTTTGAGTGATGTTAACAAATGCTAGTTTTATATCCACCACCTACTGTCTTGCATCCGCTTTGGCCGCTTCTCTTCACGCTAGCACGAGGCCCTGCGTTTCAGCGCCGCTGATTCGCTCTCCCCGTTGAGATGTTTCTCCTGGATGAGGAGACACGGAGAGGCCACGTGCACAGGTGGCCTCAGGTCACTGTAGTGCGGCTCACGGCCATGCGCCGCTTTCAAAATAAAAGTACTTTGCACATTTGAGGCCCTCATATTGGAGGTTTTCGAATAAACTACACTTGATGTTCCTAAGGTCCTTAAAGAACATTACAGCTGGGACGTCTCCAACTTGGAGGAACTCTAAGCTCCTTTAAGCATCCAAGAAACCTGATATGGCAGTTTATGTACGAGACAAAAATCTGAAGGCACAACATTTTATTTTTCTATTTTTTGGGGCAAGGCATCGAAATCAGGACAACAGTCTCAGTGTGCGGAGGACCCGTTAAAGCAGTCAGGTAGAAAATTGCCATTTTACTGTTGTTCATGTAAACTGCCACCCCGTAATAATCAGAAATATGCTATCACTAATAAGATGGGCAGAGTGATTTTTCCTTCTCACTCCTCATGAACGCTTCGGCCTCCGCTGAGCTTTGCACCCAACGTGTGCCGACGACATCGTTTGTGGAGATCCGTGAGCGTAGCTCTTAGTCTGGGTCGTGCGCGGCACCGTAGGCTCGTGTGTCTGGGCCTCGAAGGGATGACGGGTCGTCCGGGCTGTTTCGGAGGAGGAACAGCTTTACAAGCAGGCCGCTCTTCCTGAGTGTGGTATCGGATTTAAGCAGCTATGAGCTAATATTTTTATGGGCTAATGTACCCATCACCCCCCCCCCCCCCACCCCCACCCCCACCGCCAGACTGAAGCTGACTTCGCCTTTACTGGTTGTGATGGTAGAAGGGGGGGTGTAAGTGTTCGTATGAGGGGGTGCATATAGGTGTGTGATTGATTTGACTTGTGATAGTTCATGGTGGCCTTTGACATACGCTAAGGAGTATAGGCACCTTAAACAATCCACTCAGAATGATAGAGACTGAGATCTAAATACATTTGAGAAATAATAAGATATGAAAGCCTTGTAACTTAAGATATTGATATAGGATATGATTGCTTTATATTGGGGTGTGTGATGGGATCTGTGGGGGAGAGAGAGAGAGAGAGAGAGAGAGAGGAAGAGATATTTGAGCAAGTAGTATCCCGCCACAGGAAACTTTCTAACAAGGCCCCTCTGACAGGTCCTGGAGACGGAGTCTGTCCTGTGTGTTTAAGAGGGGGCTATATCTGTCATTTCTCCCTCCCCGTTCAGCAGCTGGAAAAAATTAGCCTGTCTCTCCGAGTGCAGCAGATAACTCCGAGCTCACCTCCACCTTCCCCCTTTCCCAGCACTAGAGCCCGAGCCAGTCACGGACCACGCTGTGGCGGACAGGAAAGTCCCTCAGTCCAGCGTTTGACAGCGCCTGACTCGAGCTGACGGGGAGAGGGACGCTTTGTCCTGTTCCTGCAGGCACACCTCCACGTGCCGGAATCGCCAGACTTTGACGTGAGCCGTATTTTTATGAACGCGGTTCACAGTACAAGACGTGCCCGTGTGACTGCGTACCATTTTTGTTAGCGCGTGTTTTTTTAAGACCACGGCAATCGTAAAAAGGTGGAGAGGATGCTTGTTAAAGAGGTGGAGAGGATGCTTGTTACGAATGTGCTACATGTTTGCTGAAATTAAAGCAAGCAGGTTCAGGCTGGCTTGTGACCTTTGGGTCCTTCAGATACGGTTGAGAGGAAAGTTTAGAACTGTCAGGCAGAGGAAGAGAGCTTGGGGTGGTGGGGGTGGTGGTGGGGGGGAGAGTGGAGAGAAGAGACGGTGAAGTTGGGTGGAGGAATTAGAGACTAGCTATCTCCCGCACGCTAGCCAAAGCCCGTTGAGCTCTAAAGTTGTAGTTTTGACATGGCCTGAGTCCCTAGTCATGGAGATAGACAGCATTTTTCATCCTGTCTGACAGTTATCTCCCTCTCGGAATTACCCTCCTAATATATCCCCTTTCATCATCCAGGGGAGGGCTCCAACAGAGGGAGAGCGAGAGAGAGAGAGAGAGAGAGAGAGAGAGAGAGAGAGAGAGAGAGAGAGAGAGAGAGAGAGAGGCAAAGAGAGAGAGAGAGGCAGAGAGAGGGAGGGTGAGGGTCTCTGTTTTGTCTCAGGGATAAAAAGGTGGGTTTCTGGCATCAGCTGGGGCCACACTCGAGCTGAGAGGGACACAATGTCCTCTCTGTCTCCCACAGAAAGGACCTCCTGACAGGAATCAGCTTTCAATTAGCCCTCACCCCCCCTTCCTCCGGGCCGCCCCCCACGCCTGCGCCTGTCCCCCCCCCCCCCCCCCCCCTCACCAGAGACCCGGACCAAGGCCCTGCAGTTTGCCCCAGCAGCACGCTGTGCCCCAGATCCATCGCTAGATTATAGGCAACCTTCTGACAACCAAATTGTACCTTATTTATAGGTAATGGCGTCTCTAGCCGCCACCAGCCTGATCCTACGCTTCTAGTCACCATGGAGAGGCACAGAGAGCAGAGTGGCGTGTGTTAGGATTTGAAATCGTCACAATTACAGTCAGGCCGGTGGATGAGTGGTGAACGCCTTGCACCACTTGCCTTAACCTGTGATTACTATTGCTATATATAAATTCCCCTTTTTTTCACTAAAAGTCCATTTTTTTTCCCACAACGTGACTAGTTTGAGATTCCAGTTTGTTCATGGCAAGCATTCGGGTCAAGGGTCAGAAGGAACAGTTTTGTAGACTGAGACTGAAGTCACAAAGGGGTCGAGAAAGTGACACTGGTGTGAAAGGTTGTGACCCCGAAACTTGTTTGACTTGGTTTACCAGTGAGAGAACAGCATCAGTGCCTTTTAAAATTATGTATAGCCAGTAATACAACAACAACAATAAAAAAAAAAATTATTTATTAAATGTCATGTGATCAGCTCTTCTGTGTAAATATTTCCCTTTCTTCATGTCTCCAAGCGTCCGTGGGGGCTTGTCTTAGCCTGACCCCAGCAGGCCTAGACAGTCCTCATCAGATGTGTTATAGCATATTCACTGGGTCTGGCTACTGCATATGGGAACGGTTGGGGTGGGGGGGGGGTGTGTGAGTGAAAGGGCTGACTCTCCTCGGTGCAGCTCAGACAGTGATTGCCTATGTGGGGATGGATAAGAATGCGTGGGCCAGAACAACAGGCATTGTGTGGGGCTCAGAGGGCCGTCCGAGCAGGTGTTGTCCACTGGGACGCCGGCCTTTGGCATCAGAATAGAATCAGGATATGAATATAGGGATATTGTGCCCCGGTGAGCACCTGCAGACCCTGTGGACAAAGGGCAGCGGAGGGGGAGAGGCGACATGGGGGAAAAGAAAGGAGAACAGGAAAGGCTATCCCCGCTCCGGCGGATACGTCCCCGAGTACATCCTCCCGGCATTCCGGGAGGGAGAAGAGCCCTCTTTCCTTTCTGAGGAGATCTCCTCCACATATCACTCCAAACGCCCGTCCTTCTGGCCACCGATTATTAAAAGATTTTCCCACGCATCCATTGTCTCGTGAGCAAGTTCTCACGCGTCCCGGGCCCGCTGCGCGAAAGCACTCGTCCCTTCGGCTAAGAAAGGAGACAGAACGCAAGTCCTCCTCGGTGAAGTTTGGCAACAGGCTGTTCTTGACATGATAGAAAGAAAAACAAGGTACGTTTTGGACCGGAGCAAAAGCAGGTCCCGTATACGTGATATGTGATAAAGTCTGTGGAAGGGGCCGGTGACAGGGGCCGGGGGCCCCTTTAAGAGCCGAGCGATTCCCTACACTCACCCTGCCCGTGATCCCTATCGGTGGGGTGACGATGTAAGAGGCCTGCAGACAGAACCAGATTGAATTCTGAGCCAGGCAGGATGAGTGATATCTGTCCAGAGTTCTTGACCACCCACCCGGAGGACGGCTCTCTCCGCGGCCTCGTTCCCCCTGCCCAACACCGCACGCTCTTCAGACGGACCGGCAGGACCGACGGCCCCCAAAGCTACGTGATACCACCCCGGCGACAGCCCTGTGCAACCTCTGTAGCTTCCTGCTGAAACGAGGCTTCAAGGAAACCCTGTCTCTCTGGGTCTGTTTTGTGCTTCTCCACTGAACTGTACTCCCTAACAGTGCTAGGTCACATTTTGAATCTACTATTGAGAACTTTCTGAAATTACCTGGAGGCAGATAGTGTAACCTACTACTCTACAACCCAATTTCTGCCCTCTCTGCTGAATGATTCATCAGTAGGACGTGTCGTAAGGTGTGCCGCGTAAGTTGTGAAGTGTACCGAGCAAGTCGTGAGCGCACATTAAAGATGCAGTAAGATAATCGTGTTTCGTCTGTAATCCCCACGTTATTGGCCAGGCGTTATTGGTCATGTGATGTGTTGATTGTGGATTGGCTGGCTTATGACCAAAGTGAGTACCGAACTACAGCTGCCTTTTTCCTACACAGTGCTGTCTTTAAGGCGCTCGGCATTTAAAGGTACCATATATTTATCAACAGTGCTAGCTGTGAGCGCAGGAGGGGGGGGGGGCAGTCATCAGTGTGGCAGCGCTGAGAGAGAGAGAGAGAGAGAGAGTGAGAGAGAAAGAGAGTGAGAGAGAGAGGGAGAGAGGGGTTAGAGGGCCCGCCCCGCTACCTACCAATCCCAGCGTTATCAGGCGTGTCGGCACGGCGGCGCAGTAAACACACCGTCCCCCGGGGCGGCGGCCTCCGCGGTTTGATCACTGATCCTACTCCTCTGTAGCGGCGGGGGGCCATGCCCCCCTGTGCCCGCCGCCCGTCCCCGGGGGGGGCCGACACCGGCCGCCCCGGCTATCAGCGAGGAGAGCCACGAAGCACAGTGGAAGGCAGGGGACCGGGGGGGTGGGGGTGGTTGCGGTGGTGGGGGTGGTGGTAGGGAGGGGGTCAGGAAGATAAGGGCGCGGGGGTTTTGTAAAGGGAAACTTGACTTTCAGAGCACAGGAAGAAGGGATGAATAACCCAGAGAAGAGGAGGAGGAGGGCGGCTGAAACTCCAGACCTCTGCCACATCTGATAACAGAGCCAGCATTAAAGTTAGTGTAAAAGAGAAGGTTAGCGGTAAAATGTCAATAACGGCCATGAGAGGAGAGTCTGAGAGAGGGGGCAAGCGATGGACGCCTTCACCCGTCTGGGGTGCGCTGGGAGAACTCGGCGTGCTCACAGGGAGAGTGTGTTCCTCTCCGCATTGGCATATTGATTGGTTATGACAAATGAACTGCAGGAAAACTCCAGGTGCTTATCAATAGCATTGATCTGCCTCCCTGTACGAGCAGATCAATGCGCTGGGCCTGTCTGTGGTCATTACTGCTTGTTTTAGGAGGTTTCCGCTGAGGGGGCGCACGCTTGGGGAAACATGAAGAACTCAAGTCTAGTGCCCCTAGTGGTCAAAGCAAAACACAGTTGCTAATTTAAAATTGATCATGGTGGAATTCTGGAGAGTTTTTCAGCTTCTCATTCAAAGCTAAACGTATGCCTGGTTTATACTTTAAGCATAATATATATTTCATAACGATACTAATGAGCAGTGTTCCACATACAGGCAGGAGAGGGTTTCAAATGTCAGAGACAAGAACATAATCTCAATCAAAATAATACAATGTAGCATATCCATCCATGGCCTAATTTAGGCCCTGGATCCAGACAGAGCTGATCCTGTGTGTGTGTGTGTGTGTGTGTGTATGTGCGTGTGTGTGTGTGTGTGTGTGTGTGTTGGGTGGGGGTAGAGTCTCATCTCCATCTGTGGACCATTACCTCACTAAGACACTTTGATGACAGCTATTTACTGACACCAGGGCTGCGAGGTGGCCCCTGCCGAATTATTTTACAGATTCCACAGTGAAACGGTCAGCTTGAAAAGATGAGATTCACCACAGGAGACAATGGGCGACCACTGCGATCTGATTACGCCTTGCCCCCTTCACGGGTAAGCCGAGAGGACCAGGAAGTGGCCCCGCGAGCAGAACGGCAGGGCTGGAAACATTTGGCCATCGAGAGAAGGCTCGTAAAGTTATCTCCACGCGGCGTGCGCTCACGCAGCCCTGAGACGCAGCAGGGACTCTTTAGGAGTGCAGCAAGGCTCTCACATGGGCTCGACCACGTTTTGATTAGTGTGCCACTCTTTAAGGATGTGAAGAATATTGAGTTTGCATATTGCTTTACACAACTGTGAATATGCAATATTCAAAGTTTCATATATTTACATATTTAATTTAAATTGCTTGTTTTATGTATACACATATATACATACAATGTAAAACTTATCTAATTATTATGGTGTTGATATAACATTTGATATTTGACCAAATTAGGATTGTATTACTTATAGGTACATGTTGAGCAGCAGGCCACTGCATGAGTGTGTGTGTGTAGGGTAGTCAAGGGCAGTCATGGCCTAGCGGTTAGGGAACTGGTCTTGTGACCGGAGGGTCGCAGGTTCGATCCCCAGGCCATGACTGAGGTGCCCCTGAGCAAGGCCCTTAACCCTCAATTGCTCACTTGTATAAAAAATGAGATAAAAAAAATGTAAGTCGCTCTGGATAAGGGCGTCTGCCAAATGCCATAAATGTAAATGTAAATGTGTGTGTGTGTGTGTGTGAAGGAAAGAGAGCATGACTGTGTGCATATGTGTTTCCACTGAGACATTCTCAGGTGTTTATCACACACTTCTGTTTTCCATCTCTCACTGCCAAACAGTTTCTTCAGCAGAGGTTTCCTCCAGTAGCTGCTTCTGATTGGCTTTGCACTTGGCCCGCCGTGCTCGGAGCCGAGCGCAACCTTCCGAGTATTCGATCTGCACCTGCTCGTGTTGCACGCTCGACTGCCGGCCGTCCCGACGTCACACTCGCGCGTTCGGCCCGTCACGTTCCGCCCCCGGCTCAGACCAGAAGTGACCGGAGGATGAGATCGTTCCCAGCGCCGAGCCCAGACCGGCTAGCCTGCGGGACCCGACCAGAGGCCGGCGGGCCGAGCCGAGCCGGCTGGGGGCCGTGTTGGATTTCCAGGGCCGTAGCCAGCGAGCACTCTCCTTCCTCCTCTCACTTCTGGCAGATGGCTAAGCACTCCCATCTTGTTGGAGCATCGTCACGGTGTCGGGCTCGGGACCAGAGGCTGCGTTTGAAGGCGGCAGAATGAAAGGTTCTGGCTGATGCCACACACAGTGCCCCGACGTCTGAGCCATTCAGTCCACAGAAACGCTATCTGATGAGGCCTCTGTGTGTGTGTGTGTGTGTGTGTGTGTGTGTGTGTGAGAGAGAGAGAGAGAGAGAGAGAGAGAGAGAGAGAGAGAGACGTAGGCGCGTCTTCATTCAGGAGGTGCTCGAATGGCCGGTTGAGAGAAGGCTCTAGCTGAGGGCAGTAGGTCAGGGACTATCTTCCCCCTCGGCCCAGATCGCTTTCAGGACAGAGCGGGGACAAGACGGAGTGGATTTCAGTCGTCCAACACTGCCTATTGTACACCCGCACTGGTAGCAGGCAACAGCTACACCCTCTGCCTAGAAACAGGAGGGACGTCCTGGGCACCTTACACCAGGCCCAAGCACCGCCATCAGAGCGGCTAAGCCGACAGTTTTGAGACATGCGAGATCAAAAATGTCCGAGACAAAAAACGGCGTTGTGTTCTCTAGCCCTCCGCCCCCACCCCACCTCCTCCACCCCTCTCCGATGCCCTTAATCCGGTGTGTGAAGTGGCTGATCAGGTTAGCGTTCGTAAGGCTACGCTGCTACCCACCACAAGCTCATCTCGGGCTGGGCGGGCGATCTTGAAGATCCTGGCTCGTCCTGAACACTCTGAACGTCCTGAATGTGGTCCACAGAGACGTCTCGCAGTTTCCATACACACTTCTGTTCTGTTGTGTTTTGTGGAACTCTTACCACAGTGAATCTCATGTAATATTAGACTGATGTGACAATTACATTCACGTTCACAGTGGTTGTGTACAACCTCAAACTTTATCCTTTGTTAGACCCTGAAGTTGCAGTTTAATTTCATCTCGTGCTATACGATGATGCTCTGCACTGACAGCAAGTAAATCCATCCCAATCCATACAAGACACCTGTTATAAAATGCAGCCTTTCACACTGAGAACATTTCTTTGTAGTTGTTGGACATCAGGCTACTACACCTGCACTACACCTGCACCGAGAAACAAAGCTATTTCCACTCGCTCCTCATTAGCACTGCCTGCTTCATGCTACATTTTAACAATAACCAGCAAAAACAACTATTAGGCGTATGAAACAGTGTTGTATCACCTCAAACAACTGATAATCGTATAACGCTGAATAAACCAGAGTCACAATCTGCCAGTACGCAGCTGGCATGTAAACTAAAAGCTCCGGCCCCGAACGGGTCGTAGACGCGTCGTCCCCGCGTTCGAGGAGTAACAGCAGACCGAAAGTGTGGAACTCTTTACCTCCATTAAGACTTTAGCCTGAGGATGAATTGTGAAAACACACACATCCCACGAAACACTCCTGGGGCTGGGAGAGAGAGAGAAAAGAGTGGTAAAAAAAGTGTCTCTTCAGTCCACCTGTGAAATGAAGCCCTTTCATGGATCAACAAATCCATCAGCATCTTTTTCTTTCCTCTGAGCAGAAATCTGAGCAATTATTTTTGATGTGTAACATCAATAATCTCATTTATTTTCGGCCCCCGTAACCAACCCTGCACCACCCCCCCCACCCCCCCTTGCCTGCTCCTACAGTGTGGTCACATGCCTTCCATTCTCTTGTCTGTGTCTGGGGGGAAATGTGAGATAGAGCACTCGATAAACCAATTTTTTGCACCATCGATCCTACAATTGTTTTATTCCTCTCCGTGTGTTTTCTCCCACACTCTTTTTCTTCCCCACCATCCCTCTCTCCCTTATGGAAATGTTATTGATGGTGGCTTGGTGTTAAATTATTAAGTAAATGTTAACAGATGCCAGGGACGTGCGGGCGCGCGGCTGAGCTTTGTAATCCGCGCGTGTGTGTGTGTGTGTAAACACGCTAAGGTCGCGTGCGTGCTTTGCAAAGGGCAGCGGGGACACACGCTTCCATCGCCGCTCCCGAGGAGAACAGTGGGAGCACATCGGTGTGCTGAAACAGACACTAATGGCCAAAGACTCTATTAGAGTGGGGACCCGGCATGCCGCCGGCGGACAGCTTCCGGAAGCTTCCCTCTGTGCTGGGGTTTTAACCTGGCGGGGAAGAGTCCCTCTCCCCCCGCTGCTCTGCTGAGATCGATCCGTCCAGCACCACCAGCCTGGCCCACTGGACCCGTTCTCCTTGTTCGGCGCCATTGTGCCCGTGATAGATTTCTTAACTGGTAGGCTGTGGCGCTGTTCCTAAAAGTTTGTTGTTTACCCTATCATAGTTTAATGAGGGCTGACATTTGGGGGGTTATTGACTCACAAAGTGCCCTTATGGCTCCTTATAATGGCCCTGTGTTGCTGATGGCGACGGGCTAATATAGTTGTGCTCACACCACGACCGAGAGCCAGGGGCTTCATTTCTCCCCACACACACACACACACATGTACTGCTATGGCTCTGTAATAAGTCATCCTCTTATTATGCTTTTTTAATTAGTGTTGTTTAGGAATGAGTCCTCTGTGAACTGTGTAATGATGCCATGCTTGTGTATATAATTGTGTGTGTGTGTGTGTGTGTGTGTGTGTGTGTGTGTGTGTGTGTGTGTGTGTGTGTGTGTGTGTGTGTGTTTATTCATTAATCACCTTGCTTTGTGACTCATTTACATATAAGCACGTTAGGCTTAAATTAGCTCTGATTAATTGTTTTCACTATGGGGGTTTGATGTGTTTGTGCGTCATTGTGTGGATGTTAGTTGCGTGCGCGTGTGTGTGTGTGTGTGTGTGTGTGTGTGTGTGTGTGTGTGTGTGTGTGTGTGTGTGTGTGTGTGTGTGTGTGTGTGGCTCCAGTGTTTATCTCAAGCATGCCCTCCAGCCTGCTACTGGCAGCGGGGTCAGCGCGGGAGCCCAGGGGGCAATAGCCATGGCCTTTGTTTGAGAGGGTAATTATCCCAACACACAAACATGCACCAATGAACAAATACAGCAGAGAGCAGTAAAAAACACACAGGGCCAGTCCTACACACACCAGATGAGCTGACTGGGAGAACGAATGGCAGGCATGTATACAAGTGAGCACAAACCATTGCTTTACACACACGCGCGCACACACACACGGCCGCTACTCCAAACACATGCAGAACAAACACAAGCAGTCCAGAAAGTGGATTGGATTCTGGTTACGCTCAGGGCTTCAGTCCTACTCTGGAACATATGAACAGTGGTTAGTTCTGTCTGGAGGAGGAGCTGCTGTTTCAGCTCCTAACACACACACACACACACACACACACACACGGCCATGGTCAACAGTGGTCAGGCGGCTCACTAAGGCAGCCACATCTAGTTAATGAGGCTTCCAAGGGCACAGGGTTGACTGATAACCTGTGACCTCTGCTCCTAGGCTGGCCTGGTGGGGGGTGGGGGGGGGGGGGTACACCTCCGCCCCACTCCCTTTCTCCTTTTCTTCACTTTCATCCCCATGGATGTCACAACGTTTCTTTCTCCTGCTCTGCTCCTCCGTCCGTCTCTCTCCGCTTCTCCTTCTTAAAAGTTTGCTGATTCTTCAGACCTCCATGGCGGTTCATAGTAGTCACGGCTGTGAAGGTCAGACCCAGAGGCCGGTGTTCTTCAGAAGCTGGAGCAGGTCTCCTTCCATCTCACACACTCCACACGCTCCATCGTCAGTGCGTCCGAATCATCCTCCACCTGCCTCCAGATGAAGGCCACTTACACACCACTGAAACAACACAATTGTCCCGTCAGCACTGTGCACTGAACACTGTGGCTAGACATGAATACACACACACACACACACATGCCATGCCAGGAAACAACACCAGGTACGTTTATACAGAACAGCAATCTGGAGCAGCACTCCAACTCTCTCCTTTCTTAAATTGGGCCCCAAGTCGAAGATCAGGCTTGCGGAAAATGCCAGAACTGTTAAACGCAGCTAACGTCACACACGCTCTCCGCTGTTCTCTCTAAATGGCTGGTTTGTTTTATGTACGAGCCGGCGGCCATGGTCATCTCTCTCGCTCCACCCGCACACGCCTGCCCACCAGAGGCTAACGTGCTGTCTCCCTGCTAAGTTGGTCATGAAGTAAACCTCACACACACACACACACACACACACACACTGTGCAGTGCTTTGGCTGAAGCAGCAAGCATGGTTTTAGTGAAAAAGCACTCAGATGAGTCAAATGAATCAGAATAAGAAAAAGTTCTTAAGAGGTCAGTCAGAATGAGAATAAACACGCAGAGTTGAGTCAGAATCAGAAAACGTAACCGGAAAGGAGTCAGAATCAGAAAATGCCATCAGACGATGAATCAGACTCTTTAATTTCCTCTTCATTTTTTCAAGAAAAAATCTGGTTTTTTTTAAGTTAAGAAATGACACAAAAAGTCTTGGGAGATGAGGTGCTCCTAAATGATCTGGTTACTCTCCACCTCCAGCTGAACAGATAAATGATGTTGAATTCAACCTCACATAGATTACCTACTGTTACCCTCTCCACCACCTCCCAACAAGCACAGCCTACAGAGCCCATGGTGCAGTGAGGTATCTGTGTGTGTGTGTGTGTTATCAATGGGCTCGTGTCTAAACATCTACGTCTGTGTTATCCATTGTCAGCTGGAGGCACCAAAATCTGTACACACCTCCTCTAGAAGCACTGGGGTAGCTGTCCGATCCTTCGGATATCCAGCAAGATTCTGTATGTGTGTGTGTGTGTTCTGTTAGTCAGGCAGTGCCGTAGCTCTCGTAAGTGTTAGATGAGTCCACTGATACGGATCTATTTTATGGAGCTGTTCAGTATCGGCGACACCGTGCAGTTATTTTCACGTCCTAGCTGCGACCACTCCACTTCACACCTTTTCCCGTTACAGTTCGGCCATTACTTGCACACGCCATAACGTCGCAGAACACCACGTCACAGTCTCACCCGCTATCTCCTTAGCCCGCGATCACGGACGAGGCCTGCGATCCCGACGTGTTCGGCGCTCTTTGTCCTGATTTCGCCACGGCGTCCGCGGCCACCCGGCCCCCCCCCATTGATTAGCGCCCCCCTCGGCTCCATTACGGCCAGCGGGAGAGAGAGGCGGCTCACGTGACCGCCACGTCCTCTTTTGTGACGGCTGTGCATCTGCTTGAATGCAGCTGAGCCTCGCAATCACCCTAATGCACGAGCGCTCGGCCATTACTGTCAGCCCCGTTACGACGACGTCCATACATTAATCCCTCAGCAGAGCCCCAGCGTACACAGGGGGTGGATTAATGCGCGTCCCGGGGCTTTGACTGACATGCTCTCCATACCGGGTTAAACACTGAGCAAATGGCCGCCGCGCTCGATTAAATGTGTGGCTTAATTAAAAGGCCTGTCAGATATATTGGGGGCCCCCTCGCCAAGCAGGCGTCCCCGAGAATCCGTCATGTCGTCCAGGGCAGCATGTGAGGAGGCGTCTTGGGGGGGGAGGGGGCGTTGGGGGGTGGGAGGTGAGCACCAGAGCGCCGGGAGGTGAAGGCCAACGGTAGCCGTAAACATTTCTCTGGGTCGGGGAGACGAGGAGCCATTGCTCAAGCTGGCCGGCTGCAGTGATGCATCGTGGGCCAGAGAGGGGAGGGGTTGAGAGACAATCTCGTGAGAGAGAGGGAGAGAGAGAGAGGGAGAGAGAAGGAGAGGGAGAGGAAGAGAGAGGATAGAGGGAGAAGGAGAAAGACAGAGGGAGAGGGAGAGAGAGGAGAGAGAAGGACAGAGAGGGAGAAGAAGAAAGGGAGAGAGAGAGAGAGAGAGGGAGAGGGGAAAAGGTGTTAAAACTGCTACTTAGTGTGAACGGAGGCGGAGGTACACAGCCGAGCTGAATGGCTTTATTGTTTGAGCCTTGACACCGTGCCAGAAAGCTGAGAAATATTAAATGTGGGACATTAAACAATGGTTTACACAACAGTAAAACAGAACCCTCTCCTCCTGTCTTCATAAAGCGCCGGGGTTTACAAGGACGCCTGCACTGGTGTAGGCCCTAGGTGTGGAGAGAGAGAGAGAGAGAGAGAGAGAGAGAGAGAGAGAGAGAGAGAGAGAGAGAAAAGGGGGAGGGAGGGAATGCTTCAGTCTGATGATGACAAGGTCCAGGGGCAGAGTGAGTGAATGCAGAGAGTCCATTATGGCAGTCTCACACTCCTGCATGTCTGCACCACCACTGTCACCTCCGCCAGCTAACCCTGCACAGCTATACAGCGTTACACAGGTGTGTGTGTGTGTGTGTGTGTGTGTGTGTGTGTGTGTGTGTGTGTGTATGGGAGGAGGGTTCTAACATGCTTGATCAGTTCTATTTTTATTGATATTTTCAAGGATCAGTAAATCCATCATGCCAGTTGTTTTGAAAAAGTAAAATGTTGTTTGGTACACTCTTTGGTTTTGTTCAAATGTTTCCGAAGACATACGCACACATCTCCACCTATCTTCACAGTACATACATTTTTGCTCCTATACATTCAAAACATAAGAGGATTTTTAAAAGACTGGAAATGTGGTAGACAAATTTGTTGACGTTTTTGTCCAATTTAGCTTCAGTTGCTCTCATTCAAATACTTAGAGTGAAACAATATCCAAACAATGGAACGGTAAGAGATTTTTTTTTGTGTGTGTGGGGCCACTTTAGCCCAAATGTTACCAAACATGAGAGCCCATTAGAGCAGAAGGCCTCATGTGTTTCTAATCAGACAGAGTTCTGGTTTATCTGCCCTGCGGGCTCTCTCTCTCTCTCTCTCTCTCTCTCTCTCTCTCTCTCTCTCTCTCATAATTTGGGTGAGATCCATGCAAAATCCCGCAGTTGGTTTGAGTTTGAGTATCTAGCATGCCTTGGATGAAATTGGAAAACCCCTTTTCTTAGTGCAACGTTTACGCTGCACTGGCCCATCAGCTGGCTGGGGGTTACTGTCCACATCCGTGTTGCCTGGTCATTTACAGTTACACTGGGGGTTACTGTCCACATCCGTGTTGCCTGGTTATTTACAGTTACACTGGGGGTTACTGTCCACATCCGTGTTGCCTGGTCATTTACAGTTACACTGGGGGTTACTGCCCACATCCGTGTTGCCTGGTCATTTACAGTTACACTGGGGGTTACTGTCAGCATCCGTGTTGCCTGGTCATTTACAGTTACACTGGGGGTTACTGTCCACATACGTGTTGCCTGGTCATTTACAGTTACACTGGGGGTTACTGTCCACATCAGTGTTGCCTGGTCATTTACAGTTACACTGGGGGTTACTGTCCACATCCGTGTAGCCTGGTCATTTACAGTTACACTGGGGGTTACTGTCAGCATCCGTGTTGCCTGGTCATTTACAGTTACACTGGGGGTTACTGTCCACATCCATGTTGCCTGGTCATTTACAGTTACACTGGGGGTTACTGTCAGCATCCGTGTTGCCTGGTCATTTACAGTTACACTGGGGGTTACTGTCCACATCAGTGTTGCCTGGTCATTTACAGTTACACTGGGGGTTACTGTCAGCATCCGTGTTGCCTGGTCATTTACAGTTACACTGGGGGTTACTGTCCACATCCGTGTTGCCTGGTCATTTACAGTTACACTGGGGGTTACTGTCCACATCAGTGTTGCCTGGTCATTTACAGTTACACTGGGGGTTACTGTCAGCATCCGTGTTGCCTGGTCATTTACAGTTACACTGGGGGTTACTGTCCACATCCGTGTTGCCTGGTCATTTACAGTTACACTGGGGGTTACTGTCAGCATCCGTGTTGCCTGGTCATTTACAGTTACACTGGGGGTTACTGTCAGCATCCGAGCCCCACCATGTACGGCTCCTGTTCTGCTGTCTGCTTCTCCTGCGTTGTGACCCTGGGCTCAGCAGGGTCAACAGAACCAGCTGTGAGCTAGTAACGTGTTGAAGGGGTACTCCTCATGCTCGTCACCCTAATCTTCAGACACTGCCGTGTATGGCCAGTCACCATGCTCGATACCTTCAAAGCACGTCCTCTCCACTGAAAACAATGGAGAAACCTTCTGACTTGCACTTGAAATGCAGGCCCAGGGGCTATTCTTCACAGCTTTCTCAACAAATGCCCTCGGGCCTCTGTTATAAGTGTGTTTTGAGGGTAGCGGGTTTCTAAAGCCTTTTAATAAAAGGCTCGTGATTATTGTCTGTGGAAACAGACCATATGCGATTGAGTTGGAAAACTTAAAACTTGGATTGTGGCTGAAAACAAAGCTGGCGTGAGAGCCCTGAGCCGTCGCGCGGGCATGAACACACTTCACACTCCAGCCCAGCTGGGGCCACCAAGTGGTAACGAGCTTGTTCATTTCCCAGCTTCACTAAACAGGCGGGCTAACGGGCGTTAGCATGCAGACCACGCAAAACAGGCCGGCTAACAGGCGTTAGTGTGTAAGCCACGCAAAACAGGCCGGCTAACAGGCGTTAGTGTATAGGCCACGCAAAATAGGCCGGCTAACAGTCGTTAGTGTGTAGGCCACGCAAAACAGGCCGGCTAACAGGCGTTAGTGTGTAGGCCACACAAAACAGGCCAGCTAACAGACGTTAGTGTGTAGGCCACGCAAAACAGGCGGGCTACCAGGCGCTAGTATGTAGACTACGGCAGGCACATTATTGCTTTTCTCCCCTTCCGGGCTTGAAATTTACCTCAGTGCACAGTGCTAACACCTCTGAACGCTCAGTTTGAGGCTGCTATTCTGCTGTGGATTGGGGGAGGAGGGTTAAAGGAACCCAAGAAGAGACAGTCTTGGTTTAATTAGCGTCACCGGGGCGCGTTTGAAAATCCTCCATCTCATTGCAACTGCAAGTGAGCCGTAATTGAACACTACTTCATCCTCGAAGAATTCCCAGGCAGATGCGATGGCCCGGTCCGACTCGTCTGTTTACCCTCTATCGCTGCGAATTTACAAATCGAGCTTGAGAAATTGGCGGCGGCTTTGAAATATTTGCGCCGTTGATTGTGTAGATTGGGTTTGATGTTGAGCAGGTATGCTGCGCACTGCGCCTGCACCATTCTGTTTGGAATTCGAGCTTTTTAGCCTGTTTTGAGTTAAGGAATAATTACGAGTTCTCTCTTTCTCCATTTCTTTCTCTCTCTCACTCCTGCTCGCTCATATCTGAATCTCTCAAGGATGGAATAGCTGTTGGGGTTTTTTTTTTAAGGAGACCGAGCAGAGTTGTCTTAAGTTCTCATTGTTCTGTTTGTATTGAACTCAACGAGTAACTAAAT
>NW_027506886.1:1725208-1787708 GCF_052324685.1 Brachyhypopomus gauderio
AAACGGGGTGAGAGCAGTTATACGGGGAGAGAGCGGTTAAATGGGGTGAGAGCGGTTAAACGGGGTGAGAGCGGTTATACGGGGAGAGAGCGGTTAAACGGGGTGAGAGCGGTTAAACGGGGTGAGAGCGGGTAAACGGGGTGAGAGCGGTTAAACGGGGTGAGAGCGGTTAAACGGGGTGAGAGCGGTTAAATGGGGTGAGAGCGGTTAAACGGGGTGAGAGCGGTTAAACGGGGCGGGAGAGGTTATACGGGGAGAGAGCGGTTAAATGGGGTGAGAGCGGTTAAACGGGGTGAGAGCGGTTATACGGGGTGAGAGCGGTTAAACGGGGTGAGAGCGGTTAAACGGGGTGAGAGCGGTTAAACGGGGTGAGAGCGGTTATACGGGGTGAGAGCGGTTAAACGGGGTGAGAGCGGTTAAACGGGGTGAGAGCGGGTAAACGGGGCGAGAGCAGGTAAATGGGGTGAGAGCGGTTAAACGGGGTGAGAGCGGTTAAACGGGGTGAGAGCGGTTAAATGGGGAGAGAGCGGTTATACGGGGAGAGAGCGGTTAAACGGGGTGAGAGCGGTTAAACGGGGTGAGAGCGGGTAAACGGGGTGAGAGTGGTTAAACGGGGTGAGAGTGGTTAAACGGGGTGAGAGTGGTAACTCCTGCAGGACAGACGCCGACTTCTGTAGCTACTACACAGAGGAGCGTGTGCACAGGGTCCGGTTCCTCCTCAGTGTGCCGTGAAGTTAGGACGTACAAGTGACCCAGGAACATGTCCACAAATGATGGTTTTTTGCAACTGAGCTCTGACAGCCGGCGCTCTGACAGCTTCCTGTGTGCTGCGATTGGTGAGTCCATGGACATAAGGGAGCGGTCAGAGATCACGTCCACGGAGACTGGGAATGACTTATGATTGCAGCAGTTTGTGACTGTGTGTGTGTGTGTGTGTGTGTGTGTGTGTGTGTGTGTGTGTGTGTGTGTGTGTGTGTGTGTGTGTGTGTGTGTGTGTGTGTGTGTGTGTGTGTGTTTGGGGGGATGTCATGCCTAGCATGACAATAAGATTTCTCTTTGGATTACGAAAAGACACACACACACACACACACACACACACATACATTTTACATATGGATCTTTACTCCTAATGTCATCTCCAAATTGCAAAAATTGGCATTTACCTGCAATATATGTGAACAGAATTGCGTAATACTGAGTTATTTATAAAATTAGCTAAATATGATTTTGACCAGTCTGAATTAAAGGCTTGGAAAATATTTTACTAATTTTACTATAGTCATATGTTCTGTTCAATTAACCATCTTTGATGTAAAATGTCTGCAGTGGAATTTCAAGTGTTGCTAATGATCATTTTTCCTGTGGTTGTTAACAAGGCTCACTGAAGCCCAACAGATTGCAGCATTAGATTTACTGCCGCTTGGATTTATGCTAACTGTGAATATTAGGTTTCTGCCTTGATTGCTGACTGTGCACATGCTGCGTTCTTTCATCTTGACTGAGTAGAACCAAACATTATTTGAAAGTTTTTGTTTTCAAAGAGGGCCACGGCAATAATTTAGCAGCGTTCTTTCTCCCCGTGGGTGGCTAGCATATTGATGGGTGGGGGGGGGTCATTTATCGCCGTCTCGCAGTAAATCTCGTGTCCACCCTCTCCTTCCGGTCACGTCCCGACATTCTGTGGGTGTCTCCCCACCCCTGGCCTCCACCCTGTTGGAGTAACCCTACACCACAGCCATCACTTCTGCAGTGTCGGGTTAGCTGACAGGGATCAGTGTGGCTCTGGGGAGGTGTGGGCTAAAGGCCTCTGTTCTCCTCTTAACCTTCCAACACTGGGAGCTTCAGGGTCGGCGTGGAGGGCTGGTGATCTCTACACGGGGACATCAAACCGCCTTATCGCCTGACGCCTTTATTGGAACGTGTGTGTGTGTGTGTGTTTCTTTGTTCCCGTAATGTCTCCCATCATGTGTGTCATTTGTCTCCTAAATCAACAAGTGTGTGATTGGTGTCTGTAAGACTTCCAAGTGTTTGTTCAGAGAGGAAGTACTGCTTGTGTTGATGGCATGAACAATTGAACCAGTCGTCACTGTTTATTGCACCGGCTTTGGGAGGGGGGGGTTGGTCACGACTCCAGGCCTTGCTCTGATCAGTGCGGTCTCTCTGATCAGTGTGGTGTCTGTGTCTCTCTGATCAGTGCGGTCTCTCTGATCAGTGTGGTGTCTGTGTCTCTCTGATCAGTGCGGTCTCTCTCTGATCAGTGTGGTGTCTGTGTCTCTCTGATCAGTGCGGTGTCTCTCTGATCAGTGCGGTGTCTCTCTGATCAGTGTGGTGTCTCTCTGATCATTGTGGTGTCTCTCTGATCAGTTCGGTGTCTCTCTGATCAGTGTGGTGTCTGTGTCTCTCTGATCAGTGCGGTCTCTCTCTGATCAGTGTGGTGTCTGTGTCTCTCTGATCAGTGCGGTCTCTCTCTGATCAGTGTGGTGTCTGTGTCTCTCTGATCAGTGCGGTCTCTCTCTGATCAGTGCGGTGTCTCTCTGATCAGTGTGGTGTCTCTCTGATCATTGTGGTGTCTCTCTGATCAGTGCGGTGTCTCTCTGATCAGTGTGGTGTCTGTGTCTCTCTGATCAGTGCGGTCTCTCTCTGATCAGTGCGGTGTCTCTCTGATCAGTGTGGTGTCTCTCTGATCATTGTGGTGTCTCTCTGATCAGTGCGGTGTCTCTCTGATCAGTGTGGTGTCTGTGTCTCTCTGATCAGTGCGGTCTCTCTCTGATCAGTGTGGTGTCTGTGTCTCTCTGATCAGTGCGGTCTCTCTCTGATCAGTGTGGTGTCTGTGTCTCTCTGATCAGTGCGGTGTCTCTCTGATCAGTGCGGTGTCTCTCTGATCAGTGCGGTGTCTCTCTGATCAGTGTGGTGTCTCTCTGATCGGTGTCTCTCTGATCAGTGTGGTGTCTGTGTCTCTCTGATCAGTGCGGTCTTTCTCTGATCTGTGCGGTGTCTGTCTCTCTGATTGGTGCTGTGTCTGTCTCTCTGATCGGTGCGGTGTCTGTCTGATCAGTGCGGTGTCTCTCTGATCTGTGCGGTGTCTGTCTCTCTGATCGGTGCTGTGTCTGTCTCTCTGATCGGTGCGGTGTCTGTCTGATCAGTGCGGTGTCTGTCTCTCTGATCGGTGCGGTGTCTGTCTGCCTGCTACAGGTAGTGGACGACATGGGCAGCATGAAGTTCTGTCTGGACGGAGCCACAGAGACCAGCGGCTGGCTGAAATACGTCCGCACGGCGCCGTCCTACGAGGAGCACAACCTGGCCGTGGGTCACCTCAGCGAGCACCAGGTCAGAGACCTTCAACCCTCCTCCTCCTCCTCCTGTGGCCTTCCTCATTCCCTCGACACACACACACTTCACTTACATACATGAGACAAGTCTATAAAAAAATAAAATAACTACAACTTGCTTTATTGTTTTAATTATATATATAATGTATATCAAGGTTTTGGGGGTTTTTTGATGGGGGGCGGGGTTGTAGCTTGGAGCAGGAGTTCAAAGCTGGAGTTTAGCATCTCAAACACAGGTTCCTACTCTGATTCCTCAGGATATTTTGACTACTTGAATCAACGCAAGATTAATACTTTTTTTTTTTTACATACGATTGCTTGCATTGAATTAAAAGTAGTATTAAACTAAAATGACAGTGTGAAACTGATCATTATAGCATGAGGCTGGCGTGAACATATAACCAAACATCTCCAGACACACGTTGTCGCTGCTGCAAACCATCAGACTTCTGGCCGCCAGCTTCTTTATGGGCTGCTGTTGACACAGTGAATCCGGCAAGAGGCGTCGTCGACGGTGACCCCCCCCCCTTCCAGCAGGGCTATTTAAGAGACACGTAGCAGTTGGTACTGTCAGGAAGACATGAAGAGGTTCTGCTGATGTCACCGCAATAGTGTCTCCGACAATAGTGAACAAACGGCTCACACCGCCGCCTCTCTCCCTGAACATGTGTGTGACAGGAAGTGAGTCAACAGTTATATAGAAGAGTCTCGCACAGGAGGGAGACAGGGAGGGAGACAGGGAGGGAGACAGGGAGAGAGACAGGGAGGGAGACAGGGAGAGAGACAGGCAGGACACTCCTGAGGCTTGTGATGTCTACCGTACTGTCTGCTTTCGAAACTCCGCGATGTCATTTACTGTCCACAAGATAAGATACCCGGTAGTTCAGATAGAGGTGGTGCCAAACGTAGATTGTGATTCCTGGAAGTCTTTGTGTGTTTCAGCGTTTAGGGAAGACCTCACACGTGATGATGGGTTGTGTTCAAAAGAGGATGGTCCTGTCGGCATTGTGTTGGGGGAATATGTCTCCCACACATTATGGGCGTATGAGTACATGGTCACCTTGTGAATGTATAAGAGGTTTGTGTGTGTATGTGTGTGTGTGTGCGTGTGTGTGTGTGTGTGTGTGAGCCTGTACAGTCTCCCCATCAAGCGTTTTCTTAATGTCATTTCAGTGTCTCAGTCTCAATCAGAGTCAAAAAGCAACCTTCAAAAACTGCAAAAACTGACCCTTCGTTGTCTACCTCTCTCTCTCTCTCTATACCTCTATTCTTTTGCTTTCCCTCACTTTCTCTCCTTCTTTCTTTCTCATTTCCATTCTCCCTCCCTCTCTTCCTCCATCTCTGCCAGCCTTTCTGTCGACAGGGGCAACGTGGTTGCCCCCGTGTCTGAGCTTGACATGTGAAACTTAACCCTAACAAACAGGGCATGGTGGGAGAGGGGGGGGGCAGGGGGGTGGGGGGCTCGGGGACTGCCTCGGAGACTGACAACCAACAATTGACTTCCACTAGCAAACCCGATCATTAAAGTCCTTTCACTTCAATGACCAGCCACTGCCGAGTTCACAGGAGAATAATAGCTCCCGCTAAAATCACTCAACTAAATGTACGGTTTCTGTTTACTTTTCTCCTTCTTTCGGATAGTAAGCTGTTTTCCTCCCTTCAACTCTTCCCTCCTTTATACGCATTTTATGCAGTGTCTTATGGACAACGGCTTATTACTTATTCAGAAAGGCTTCACAATGCAAAAATGCATAATTCATCGAACTTCCCCGTCCTCTCGGAGCGTGCCCAGTGCATGAGTGGTATGGAAAAATGTGCACAGGCAGCAAATTCAGCCGTGGCCTTTTAAAAATCCAGACAGATCATTTATTTACTTGTTTACACATTTGTTGGTCGTGTTCTGCCAGCCCCCCCCCCCAATACACACACACACACACACACAGCTGACCACGTGGAATGTGTTTCACGCAGGAGTTTTTAAACCTTGTGGTTGTCATATGGTGCCACATTAGTAATGAATGTGGATGCTGGTGGCTGACACTTCAAGTGCGAATGACCTTGAATAACAAGTGTGACCTACAGCGAGTCCAGCGGGTTTGCTAAAAATGACGAGTTACAGTCCTGATAGCAGTTTTATCAGCGCTCTGATTGTTATCAACAAAGGTGTTGTAGAATTGTTACGAGAGCTCACGCATAAAAATATATCAGCCGTGCAGCCAGAGAACATATAACTCTGAGAATAGTTTCACGGCTTAGCACCACTCTGAGAGAAGTCACGCAAGCCCAATGCAGCTGAAACACACATAGTTTGTGTGTGTGTGTGTGTGTGTGTGGGGGGGGGGGGGGGGGGGGGGGGGGATGTATGAGGTGGGACATGCACATTTGTGTGTGTGTGTGTGTGTGTGTGTGTGTGTGTGTGTGTGTGTGTGTGTGTGGATGCGTGTGAGATGCTTGTGATTTGAAGGAGATGCCAGGAGAAAGCCAAGTGTCTGATTGCTGTGAGAGAGTGAGTCAGACAGTGTAATGAGAGAATGTAGTCAGACAGTGTAGTGAGAGAGTGATTAGATTAGATTTGTACTTTATTGATCCCTTTAGGAAGTTTCCTTCAGGGAAATTAAGGGTAGTGTAGTCAGACAGTGTAGTGTGAGAGTGTAGTCAGACAGTGTAGTGTGAGAGTGTAGTCAGACAGTGTAGTGAGAGAGTGTATTGTGAGAGTGTAGTCAGACAGTGTAGTGAGAGAGTGCAGTCAGACATTGTAGTGAGAGAGTAGTCAGACAGTATAGTGAGACAGTGTAGTGAGATTGTAGTCAGACAGTGTAGTGTGAGAGTGTAGTCAGACAGTGTAGTGAGAAAGTGTAGTGTGAGAGTGTAGTCAGACAGTGTAGTGAGAGAATGTAGTGTGAGAGTGTAGTCAGACAGTGTAGTGAGAGAGTGCAGTTAGACATTGTAGTGAGAGAGTAGTCAGACAGTGTAGTGAGACAGTGTAGTGAGATTGTAGTCAGACAGTGTAGTGTGAGAGTGTAGTCAGACAGTGTAGTGAGAGAGTGTAGTGTGAGAGTGTAGTCAGACAGTGTAGTGAGAGAGTGCAGTTAGACATTGTAGTGAGAGAGTAGTCAGACAGTGTAGTGAGACAGTGTAGTGAGATTGTAGTCAGACAGTGTAGTGAGAGACCTTTGAGAGAGTGTAATGAGAGAGCTCCGAGAAATTGTAGTGAGAGTATGAGAGTGCAATGAAAAGGTAGTGACAGAGTGGAGTGAGATAATAGTGAGGGAGTGTAATGATGGAGTAGTGAGAGAGTTTTATGAGCGTGTAGAGAGAGTGTAGTGTAGAGAGAGTGTAGAGAAAGTGTAGTGAGAGAGTAGAGAGAGAGAATAGTGAGACTAGAGAGAGTGTAGTGAGAGAGTAGAGAGTGTAGCGAGAGTGTAGTGAGAGAGTATAGAGAGAATGTAATGAGAGAGTATAGTGAGTGTAGTAAGAGAGTGCCTTCAGAGTGCAATGCCAGTTCGGTGCAGCAGAGTCAGAGTTTGTGGAAGTGTGTCTGCTTCTCCATCGTCGTCTGAAGGCCCCGTTAACCCCACCTCACGTACACCTACGTACACCTCAACCGTTTGTCAGAACAGCTAAAGGAGGACGGCCCACTATGCCATCTCCTTGTGTTTCTGAAGAGGCCGAATCACACACACACACACACAGGCTTGTAAAATACAGTGTGAGTTATCCTTCATGTTCTCGCTTTAAAACAAAAGCACAATGCGTATTGTGTACACAGTGGAGTGGACGCTCTGCCCTGTTATTACCACCATGAGTGTTGGCCAGGCTGTGTAATGCAGGATGCTTCAGTGTATCCTTCAGCCTCCCTTTGCCCTTCTCTGTGGTGACCACTGGTTTATCACAGGTGCTACCAGTGGTCAAGTTCAAGTACACACACACACAACTGCAGTGTCTGACTGTGCCCACTTTATGGGTTAGTCTGAGTTAGTCTTTGTGTTTCTATACTATAGCCGTAATGTGAGGGGTGCCCCCCCCCCCCCCCCCACACACACACACACACACACACACACCCAGTAAGTCTTGCTCACACTGATCATATAATATGTTAGGTTGGGTGGTGTGAGCAGCTGAAATGAAATCTATGCCACTTCTCCATACATTTTTATGGCTGTCCACGTTCTGCATGTGTTCATACCCCAGGTTCATGTGTTCAGTGTCTTGTTCATGCACACGCATGCGAGGGTGTGCCTGTGTGTGTGTGTGTGTGTGTGTGTGTGTGTGTGTGTGTGTGTGTGTGTGTGTGTGTGTGTGTGTGTGTGTGTGAGAGAGAGAGAGAGAGAGAGAGAGAGAGAGAGCGAGAGAGAGACAGAGGGGCGATTATAGTGTGTCACACTAGTGATGGATGACGCATCTGCCCCGAGCACTTGAAAGTGATGTGAGGAGGTCAAGATGGCCCTCTCAATGCTGTTGGATCCTCAAAAGATTTACTGTAGACACAGCTTCACACCATCATAATGGATTGCTTTGGGGTGGGGGGGGGGGGGGGGTGAAGACATTAGCATATGCCTGCAGCAAATGTATACTGCACTCTGAAACACAGCGGCTCAATTTAACATCAAAACTTCTGTCAGAGTTCCCTCATCATTAAAGCTGTGATCAAATCACATGGAGGGATGACAGAAACGTCTGAAAGGATTTGTTTGTTATCTCCATTCAAGAAAGGTAAAAAAGTTTCTATTAGTAGTAGTACAGAAATATGTAAAATCAATCCTGAAGCATTTCAAACGGAACATGTTGGAGGTGTTTACATAGACCATCAGACCACATGACTCATTCTCCAAAAACCGTATTACTGTGTTATTCAAATAATCTTGATTCAGACTAACATTTCAATGCATCAAATCAAAAGCTACATCACAAGTTAATAATACGATTTAATATACCGTTTTCATCTTGACAAAATACAAACCTTTATTTGTTATTAACATTAAAATGTAAGAAGCTTATAATTTAGGTATACTAGTTATCAGATTTTTTTTTATTTTTTTATTTTAAAAAATGGTAGGTATAGCAAGAGAACTTTGTGGCATTTTATGGTTGTTTGTAAACATTGAGTGATAACCTTACGCCACAGTAGCAATTTGCACAAAATACATTTGAGCATTTGCTCGAAGAAATTCTCGTTATCGAAATTATAATATAAATTCAAGCTAAATCATAGTTAAAATAAGTCATAATGAGATACGAACTTCGTTCCTTACTTTTATTATAACGCTAGGTGTTTTTAATTAGTGGTATTCAAATATTTGTCTTTATCATTCAAATGGATACACGTTTCTATTCAGTTTACACCGTCGGTGTTCGTAACATCTTACTTTATTTCGATAGTGTTTGGTAAACATTTTGGACGTACGCATATGTTTAATGTAATCTTTAACATAATTAGCAGGTTGTGTATTTGGAGTTACCATGAAAGGCAACTGGAGAAAAGCAGCCCGTAAAAACAGGTGTTGCGATGAATGTTTTGAAAACGCGCCCCAAAAACACTTGATCGTCTATCCGTCCACGCGCGGCTCCTTTCACGCGTTTTTGAAGGCGGGTAATTTTCATAACCGCGAAAGACACTTTTTCATCAATAATAGATGAATCTAGTGAGTAGAGGAGGAGAAGATATGGGGAGGGTCTTGTGCGGTGGATCAGTCAGTCCTTTTGGTTTGAGATAAGAGGGGAGGAGTGACCGGCGGTTAACTCGGGCGCGCGGAGGGGCCGATAGGGAATCGTTAATGAATGAGAGTCGCCTCATCAAAGACGCGCTCGCGCTGACTAGAGAGTGAAGGACTCCGCTCGCGCCGCCGCTCGCGCCACCGCCGCCGCTCGCGCCCGCTCTTTTCCCCCCGGTTCGAAGGGGGCCCAGCCTGCCTCGAGCTGCGTCTCGAGCCCCGTGTAATGATACTATGGGTTGTGTGGTGAACTCTACGGGGACAGAACTGCTATTACAACTGGAAGCTTTGAGATCAACCGCTCGACAACTTCCCCAACTCTACCAATACACGGAAAACAAAAAGGTCAGCTATATTATCCTTACCTGCCTTACGATGAAGTGTTAATGTGTAGCTGGGTAATAATAATAATAATAATAATAATAATAATAATAATAGCCTAATAATATCGTTTAAGTGATGTTCTTTGTGAATCGATGTCCCCTATTAAACCGCTAGAAAAAGCCGTGGCCTGCTTTTGTAACACACCTGCGAGTTGTCACAACATTAGGCCGGTAAAAGTCAGAAGATGAAGTTTGTGCAGTTTTGTAGACTAATTTTCGGTTGCGGTCCATTTCCCCGGTGCTTTGCTGTGTGAGGAGCACGTTCCTCCTGGTACCGAGCGCCCCCGTGAGGGCGTGGTCGACAGGGCCCACTTTCGTCTTTGTTTTCCACTTTCGCCAAAGTATGAAAACCACTTACCTTTGGCCTCTTTGTTTGCGTCTGTAATGATTTGTTTCGTTAACCTAAACTATTCTACATTTTTTTGCATTTGCCATATTGACCAGACCATCGGAACGCACGTGCATGGAGACGTATAATTTAATATGAAGAGGGTACCGGTTCGGTTTCATTTTCATGTTGGAGGTTTTCGTTTAATTAAATGTCTTTTCGATTAAGGTAAACTAAAAAAATAAAATATCAGCTATGGCTTGAAGGATATTAAGAATGTGCATTTATTAGGAAATACGCCTTATATTAATTCTTAACCGTTTTCACCATAACATTATTGTGGTTATGCAACTGTTTAGTACAATAAAATCTATGAAATATATTGCGCGTCGATGATGGCATTTTACATTTTGCAGTACATGAAATTTTCCAGTTGAGAAGCACTAATGTGTTTTGTGCTTTATTAAGTGCGAGGCGATTTGCAGATTGTTGTGTCAATTCTATCGGTTCCCTTCAGCAGTGGAAGCTGTTTGTCACACCGTGCAAGTCTCGTGTCTTCTTACAACAGCATCGATGTTTACAACATCGATTTAATTTTGTTTGAAAAGATGCACTTTACATGCAGGATACATTTTATAATTTTAATCTTTTTGTCCTCTAATTGCTCTTTAACACTGGCATTTCGTTAGCAAACCGCGTTGACACATTGACTGATTAAAGTGAAATGGCCACATATAAATCCCGTGCAATACTTCCTTTTAATTTCAATTTAATTGGCTTGTTATTTTATTTTATTAGAAATATTATTCCTCACATAGGAGAGCATTCTGAAAATTCTAGCTTGATATTAAGTGTCTGACATAAATAACATGGCACGCTTACATTAACATAAAAATATTGATTTAGCAATATGCATAATAATAATAATAACAACAACAATAATAATTAATAGCTACTATGACAAATCTTAAAGATAAGGTCTGTATTTTCTGAAATTTACCCTGTTTTATCTTTTCTTTTTATTTTTTTTTACAGATTTATTATAAAGCTATTAGAGATATTGATATAGGGGAGGAGTTACTGGTTTATTCGAAGGACGGAGTGTTCCCGGAGGGCTCTATGGCACCGAACCTGGAAGGTAAGATTAATGCGCGTCATTAACGAATCTTTTAAACAAACTTCAAAACGAATAGGCCTACCTTGTGATCTAAACAGCAACAGTCGGTGGCATGGCGCATTTTTATACAATTAATCACTTAGTTCAAATTTAAAACAGAAGAAGAATACGAACGTATTATGAAGTGTACCGTTTTCTTTTTGTCATTTGCGGACGGCCTAGTGCAGTTAAATGCAGTTACCTTTTTAACCTAAGAGCAGGGAATAATTTTTCACAAAGAAAGTTGCCTATAAAATGAATGAACACCACGGCCTAATTGGGATTGAGGAACTGAAAATTACAGAAGTGAAATTATGTTCAAAGTGTTTATTTAGGAGTCAAACTTGTCCTTTTATATTTTATATTGCACACGAACAGATTCATACTTATCATCTAGTCAATATATATATATATATAAATATATATCATAATTAAAATGAGAAGTGAAATTGCACACGTT
This sequence comes from Brachyhypopomus gauderio, assembly GCF_052324685.1. Lineage (NCBI taxonomy): Eukaryota > Metazoa > Chordata > Actinopteri > Gymnotiformes > Hypopomidae > Brachyhypopomus > Brachyhypopomus gauderio. Next base: position 1,736,576 of record NW_027506886.1, read on the forward strand.
AAAGTGCACCATGCTGATACATAAGTGACATCAGGGTTAGTTAGTTGATTATGATTAATTCCTGATGAATGATTACTGGATGCTGTGTAGTTTATTAATCAATAGACCAGTCTTAAACGTAACGCACCAATTTCTAAGCATATAAATAACTCATGTTTTATACTGTTTTTCTTTTTTTATATTATATAGAACTTATATGATTATAATAGTGAAGTGGCAGGAAGGCTTTCAAACATCCATAGGTCCAGAAGACCTCTGTTGTTCTCTTGGTCATAGGTCTTAAGATTAAAAGCATGGACACATAGTCAGGTAGTTCGTGGAGTCATACGCCATTGCGTGCTTTGATGCTGGAGAAGACGAATCTGTGAAGAATGAAGAATGTTCATGCTGTCTAAAATAGGTCCGGCAGGTTAAGTTATCTGCTAGCAGGTCTTCTCCAGCACCACGCAAAATGTTTTGTCTGTTAGATTTGCAGCGTCAGATGTTTCTGCCAAAAAACAAGAAAGACAGAAAGTCCGCGAGAGAGCGCCCCCTGGAGGGCAAGCGAGAGAGCGGCTGTTGAAAGGGGCGAGTGAGAGAAAGTGAGAGATCTCGGCTAAGATAGAAAGAGAGCCACTGAAAGCTAGCATGCAGGCTGAGCAGAGACAGACCAGTTCAGAAGACGGAAGGACAAAAGAGAAAGACGAGAGATAGGGACAAAAGCACAAAAGGAGGTGAACATGGTCAAGAGAGTCAATCCGTCAGACAGAGTCTGAGTGGCCGACTGACGGAGAGAGAGAGGGAGAGAGAGAAAGAGAGAACCCTCAGCCTCTTCCTCTTGGCTTATCGGTGCTGGAATTTGGAGTGGGACTTGAGGAGTCTCTGGGGACCTCACCCATGCTCACAGATTAGCCGCTAAACTGCACATAATTGTGTTCTCCCGTACTTCTCTCCAAGAGCTATTAGTTTCCCAGCCCCTACCCCTCCTTTATCCACCATTCCTTCCCAGTGTTCACTACGGCTGATGAGACACAGAGATAACGTAACAAATTCGGTTTTTATGGTTTCATCTTAAAAAAAAAAACCAAGCAAACAAAGAAAAAAAAAAAAACCATTGGCATTGAATCTGGACTTACACAGAACCATAGCTGAAATATTTAGTGATTTCTATTCCAGTTCTGCTCTGGTATTAATTTTGGTCATTTTCCAAAATGTTATTTTACATATTCATAAACAAGGTTCTCTAGCAGAGCTTCATTATCATAAGTTCGAATATAACAAAGGATGTGGTTCTACAGCCCAAATAGCCCTTGCTTTGAAAACATTAAGTCATTAGAATAGCAGACAGCAGAGGGGGGCTGAAGCGTTAAATGGAACAGCGCCCACTTTAGTTTGGTAAGCACTGCTCATACACCATATGCTCTAAATGGTCTATGTCGGAGGGAATTTTGCCGTGGAGTTGAATTGAGGATGGTGGTCATGGAGGGGTCATATCCTGACTCTCCACTTTCCACTGTTTGTGAGGTTGGCACCTTCTGTACCCTGGACCTTTTTAAGGCTGCTGAGTTTGAAAAGTACGCTCAAAAGCGTTGAACTTGGCACTTCGGTCAGGATATTACCACAGAAAAGGCTGCCACACTTTATTTGTTTGACCTTGGTCATGAAAAAACAATTATTTTAAACAAAGGTTTGCAGCCTAAAACAGGAAAGCATGCTGTTGTTTTTGTTTGGTTACTTCCTACTTCTCTTATACTCCAACGTGTTTTTTATGTAATTAATAGAGTTACTGAGATACATTTTTTCACATTAGTCAGGGATCGATTCACTTCTCCATCACAAAACACGTTGTGTTATTATAAGCATTACCTTTTCTCTCACATACATCTCCTTCGTATGTGATTACTATTATGAGACTTAAATTTTAAAATCAACATTCATTCTCTCCACAATCCCTCTACAAGATACATCATTGTTGTAAGAAGAGATATCAATAAGGATCGATGTACTGAGTTCAGCCGTTACGATATCCGCGGCGAACGTAACGCTGATGTGTGTGGCCGCCGCGTTCCCCAGACGAGCAGATGTACCGCTGTGAGGAGTGCGACGAGCTCTTCACCTCCAGGCCGGAGCTGCGGAGGCACCAGAAGTACTCCTGCAGCAGCGGCAACTCCATCTTCGACACTCTGAGCGAAGACCTCAAGCAGGAGCGTGAGGACAGCGATGAGCCCGTGCACGAGTGCAAAGACTGCGAGAAGATCTTCCCCAGCGAGTACAGGTGAGGGGCGCCAGGGGCACGGGGCACGTCCGTTATTACCGCAGCGACAGTTGCCGCCGTGACCTTCACACCAGCGAATACGTCGGAATCGCTGAAACTTTCAGTCCTCGTGTTGTTGCGATGTTGTCGACTTGCTTACCGCAAAGATAAGTGTAACGCTGGCTTCTCGGACCCACTACTGGAGTGGTGACGCACGTGTTCTGGTTCTGTTTGCTCAGTTTGGGCCAGCACATGGTCGTGCACACGGAAGAGAGGGAGTACAAGTGCGATCAGTGTCCCAAAGCCTTCAACTGGAAGTCCAACCTCATTCGTCATCAGATGTCACATGACAGTGGCAAGCGCTTCGAGTGTGAGAACTGTGATAAGGTAGGACGATTCTTACTTACCGTAACCGACAGACTCCTGTCAGCTCCCATGTGCTCACACGTACCTAAGCAGAGATACCCATCGTAAAAGAGCTGCGATCAAGTAGATATCTTTGGAACCACAGGCGGTTACACTCTTTGGTTCATTCTTTCCAACATAATTAGTAATAGTCATACGGATATCGATTTCAAATTAAGTCCTTAGATTCCAGTTCAGAGAACCTATGCGTGTGTAGAATCCATCCAAAAAGATGACTTAAGCAAGTTTCAGCATCACTGGCCTGGGTCCTGTGTGAATTGTCATTGCACATTAACACGTGGTTGACAGTAGGAGTCCTGGCATAAAGTTTATGCACTTTGTGTGTGTGTGTGCGTGTGGGTGTGTGGGTGTGTCGTCCAGGTGTTCACAGACCCTAGCAACCTGCAGCGCCACATCCGCTCACAGCACGTCGGCGCCCGTGCCCACACCTGTCCTGAGTGTGGCAAGACGTTTGCCACATCCTCAGGCCTGAAGCAGCACAAGCACATTCACAGCAGTGTGAAGCCCTTCATGTGTAAGTCTCAGCAGGCTTGTCTAAGCCTCAGATACAATTACCAGTGTCCAAAGGCCTCCCAGCTAGCTCCGCCCCAAGACGACAGCTGTTGTTTTATAGGTCAGAACACTAAACGAAATTCTAGAGCCTTTTTCTGTTCTGTTCCGCATTTGTTTTGCGTTTCTCGCCTTCTTTCTCGCTCTCTCTCTCCCACTCTCTTTTTTTCACTCTGTTTTCCCCTCCCTTTTTTTTTTGTTTTTTCACCGTGCATTTTCCTTTGAGGGCCCATAAGGCTTGTCTATGGTCCGGGCACATTTGACATGTAAAGGTAAATGTCTCTGTCGTGTTTCAGCTGAGTACTGACAGATGCTGAAACAATACCATTTCCTTCTTGTCTTTTTGCTTGGCTTCTCTATGTTCTGCCTGTCACAGTGTTTGTTTACTCTACCAGTGTACTTGTTTGTACATGTATTTGTTTGTGTACATACTAGATTCATTTGTCGCTGCGCATAATGAATCTTATGTAATCCATGATTAATATGCTAATCCTCATTGTACCAGCTACAACGTAGTTGGATTATGTGTGATCACCAAAGTTTTTGAGTATGTTAAACAGCATGGGTAACTGTCTGATTGATTGACATGACCAGTTTACTCTCCAACACTGATAATAAATTCGCCTGATGAGATTAAAGACAGTATGTTAATAGAATTAATCAGGCATGTGTGTTCTCCCAGGTGAGGTGTGTCACAAGTCCTATACCCAGTTTTCCAACCTGTGCCGCCACAAGCGTATGCATGCAGACTGCCGCACCCAGATCAAGTGTAAGGACTGCGGACAAATGTTCAGCACTACCTCGTCTCTCAACAAGCACCGCCGCTTCTGTGAGGGCAAGAACCATTACAGCCCCGGCGGCATGTTCACGCCGGGCATCCCAATGACCTCCAGCCCCATCATGAGCAAGCCCAAGCCCCACCCCGGCCTGAACCACAGCGGACTCGGCTTCGGGGATTACTTCCCCTCTCGGCCCCACCACCCCGGCCTGCCCTTCTCTTCTGCCCCTCCTGCATTCCCATCCCTTTCTCATGGCTTCCCAGGGATCTTTCCCCCTTCGCTATACCCTAGGCCTCCGTTGTTACCCCCTAGCCCATTACTAAAGAGCCCGTTGAGTAGCGGTCAAGACGGGAAGCTCACGCACGGCCCTGTCGACGCCTCCGCCCACTCCGTGGTCACGTCCATCAACAACACCAACGGTAACGTGGGGAGCGGCCTTAGTAGCCAGTCGGAGGAGATTCGCGAGTCGAAGCGGGACCTGTCCTTCACGGACGGCAAGGGCAAGGTGAAGATGAGCGACGTGTCAGACGGCAGCGACCTGGAGGATGTCAACACCACCAGCGGCACCGATCTGGACACCACCACCGGCACGGTCTCCGGTTCCGACCTGGACAGCGAAGCAGAGAGCGAACGGGAGAAGAGCCGGAGGAAGTCCGGGCAGGACGGCAAGCCGGAGGACGTCGGCAGCTTTCTGTCTGTGTCCAGTTCGGGCAACCTCCCCCATGACCGCCCTTTCCTCTCTTCCCAGCATTCCTTCTTCCCACCACCCGATGAACAGGCACTTCCGCCTACCAGCGCAGCGACCGACTCCATCAAAGCCATCGCTTCCATTGCAGAGAAGTACTTTGGGCCTGGTTTTATGGGTCTGCAAGAGAAGAAAATGGGCTCCTTACCCTACCATTCCATGTTCCCCTTCCAGTTCTTGCCCAACTTCCCACATTCTTTGTACCCTTTCACAGACAGAGCCCTCAACCCCAACATGTTCCTAAAACCCGAGCCCAAATCACCCCGTGAGCACATACAGAAGATGGCTACCACTACTGCTGTGGAGTCGCCCTTTGACCTCACCACGAAGCCCAAAGAGGCCAAACCCTCGCTCCCCTCCGGCAAGCCCACCTTGCTGTCCGGTGCTCATCCACCCAGCGGCGAGGAGCAACCTCTGGACCTGAGTATGGGGAGCAGAACCCGGGCCAGCCAGAACGGCGGGACCCCCGACCAGCGCAAGAACCACGTCTACGGTGCCGGCTGCAAGACGGCAGCTAAAGAAGATCACCTACCCCAGAACCCGTCCCAGAACCTCCACCCGCCCCAGATGCCCCAGCAACAACTGCCCCTTCCTCAGCCGCCGCCACCCCAGCAACAGCCGTCCCTCCACTACGCCAAGCCTTCGCCCTTCTTCATGGATCCCATCTACAGGTATTTCACTCCGAGTAGGTCACATAGCACGAGGACGCCGGCCCGGGTGCCTCAACCAGGTTGAGGTTGGCGGACATGGCATCGCATAGGCCTGCGTTCGTACGTAACCCTCTGTGTTGTTGTCCAGCAGGGTGGAAAAGAGGAAGCTGATGGATCCTGTTGGAGCACTGAAAGAGAAGTATCTGAGGCCATCGCCGCTGATCTTTCACCCTCAGGTACTCCTCCCGTTGTAATCATCATGGACGTCCCACACTGAACGAAAGATTTTTGTCAGGATTTTCAGCACAATTCCTAAAGGGTATAAATGGATTATGAGTGCAGGTATTAAAGTATGGATTTTTTGACATGATTTGCTCTTTGCCCTCATATCAACTGGAGGAACTGCATATAAAGTGCTGTGGAAGTTAAAGGTGGTGACACATTTAATAATACCTCTCACCTTTGATCAAAACAATAACATTTTGATCTTTTCCAAGAACTCCAAATTTGTCTAGAACTTTAAAAACTTTTTTTCAAAAAAAATTGAAACTTTTTTTCAATTTGTGAACATCCCTTGTCCACTAATGTCCACTCTATACTGTTTGCTGCGTTCTATAACAAGGAACGCTCACAAACTGTGCTGACAAACCTTTTAGAGTGCCAGAGAGAAATGCTGCTTGATGCTTTTCGATGAACTACAAAAAAGCTCCTGTCTGAATGAAGTGAAAATACACCTCCCAATACACATCTACTTGCCATGTTGGCTATAGCGTGCGTTTGCATATGGAGTTTACATAGCGTGCAGCTATCACAAAGCTCCTTTTGATTCTATCCATTGTTCCATCCACCTTAAAGATAAATCCCATCTACTGTTGAAAGTTCAGCCATGGAGATGAAGAAGTAGACGTTTAACGTTTGATTATTTTAATCAGAGGTTTAAGATAATCTTTGGAGTGGCGCAACCCTTTCTGCTGTACAGAATGCACAAAGCTGAGTTTGTTATCTTCTGCTTTGAAAAACAATCCCCCATTGTATGTGGTAGCATTTCAAATTTTTCCCACCTTTGAGCGATGATAAAATGATTATTAATAATGACCTTTTGAATTAGAGCAAGTCGTCCCATGTAGTGCTGAAGCGTAGCTAAGTTTAGTCGGGGCATTGTTTCTGCATAGCTGTACTCTGAGGTCCACTGCTAATAACTTCCTACCATTTTTTTTGCCCTGGCTGCCTAGATAATGTCTGCATGTCCATCAGGCACTTCCTGTGTTTGTGTGCAGGAGAATGGCCTCTCTTGTTGGGAACTGTCTTATCTGACCTGTAAATCTGGCCTCTATCAATGCAGAGCTACCCCCCCCTCAAAAAAAAAAACCTCCGAACCCTCTTTCTCTGACTTTCTCCTTTTCTCATTCACCTACAACCCCCCACCACCTTTCCCCCACCCCCAACCTCATCTACCCTAGCCTGCTTTCCACTGAGTGGCTTTAGGACAGCTGGACTGGTCAGTGAGATGAGAACTACGGAAGGTGGGGGGGGGGGGGGGGTGTTGATGTTTACAAATTTCCTTCCCACGCGTCTGACATTCCTTACGATGTGATGGGAATGTGTCAGATGTGTACGGCAGAAGAACCACAGTGACCAGCAGATGATGTCACGCGCACATCAAAAAACGTGCCGAGCCGCCGACACCAAAAAAATATAGTGTAACATGGAATCGTTTGTTTGGTTCTTTGGTAATGGCTCGGTTTGCGGCTACTAGCAATACGTTAGATGAGAAAACATTACGTCAGATCAGCAGAGTGACGAAATCGAGGTGCAACCCGAACATGAATAAATAAATTGAGACAGCGTGTCTGTCTCTGTGTTTATTCATATTCCAAAAGCAGGAAGGATGTAAGCTGTTTTTGGCCACCAAGCGGCATAGCGGACCCTTTGTTCCGTGTCTAATGGGGAAGGGGCTATCAGCGAGGGGTATCTTAAACTGCATTGTATGGTTCCCGTTGGCCGGGGTGAATGGCTCATTCAGAGGCTTCTCTCTGAGACTTGTCAGGAACAAAGTGGAGGGCCGGGGTCTCCCAGGGGTGCTGCTCGAGTAGCTGCTAACGTGCCATAGGTCAGGGAGGTGATTCTTCAACCGTACAATCAAGCCTCGACCTTCTGATATACGGCTTCCTCCGGTTTTCCGCTCCGTCTCCTAATGATGCTCAACCCCACCTCTGTCCGCCGCCAGACACCCCCCCCCCCCCCATCTCTGTTTTGTGTTCCTCAGGTAGACGAACTCCACCTCGTATCTGCACGGACTCTTAATCTGCCACAGACCGAGCTCTAGTGGTCAGTGTTAGAGGCCAGATTAAACTTAATCTTGGTTAAAAGCAACTTCACAAAAAAAAAAGGAAAAGAAAACATTGGAGGCGGTTCTTATTGCAAGATTAAACCTAATGTGGTTCAGATTTCAGAATCCCGGCGGTGTCTGCAGGTGTGAGGGGTCTGGTGGTAGTGAGGGGAAGTCCCCGTTCAGGAAAAATGCCCTTCTCACTGAAGCTTTCGCAAAACGGCTTTTCTTTCAGACCCATCCCCATTATTTCATTACACTTCTTCTATAGTACTGCCTTCCACATGACAACAAACATGGATCTTGCATGCAGCAAGTTTGCCTGCAGACTTAACTATGAAAAAAAGTTGTGACAAAGGATCTCATCTTATACCACCATCTTAAACCAACCAAGTCCCCAGTTGCCGTTGCTACCTTAAGACTCTGGTGAAATTTCAGACTCAGAGCTTCATATGTGACACCCTGCACACCTGTCGTGCGCCGGACCTGCCGTGAAACCAGCTAGCCTCATCAGGAGCTTCATGTCTTTCCAGGTGTCTGCTATGGAGAACATGACGGAGAAGCTGGAGGGTTTTAGTGCTTTGAAACTAGACGCCCCCAACTCTTTACAGCACTCCTCACATCACCTCTTCAACTTCCGCTCACCCCCGCCCTCTCTCTCTGACGCCATCCTACGCAAGGGGAAAGAACGCTACGCCTGCAGGTGGGAAAACAACTGGGGCCTCTATCGGGGCCGCTACTGGGGTCTCTACTGGGGTCTTTACTGGGGCCTCTACTGGGGCCACTACTGGAGTCTCCACTGGGGTCTCTACTGGGGTCTTTACTGGGGTCTTTACTGGGGCCTCCACTGGGGTCTCCACTGGGGCCTCTACTGGGCCCACTACTGGGGCCACTACTGGGGTCTCTATTGGGGTCTCTACTGGGGCCTCTACTGGCCCCACTACTGGGGCCTCCACTGGGGCCACTACTGGGGTCTCTACTGGGGCCTCTACTGGCCCCACTACTGGGGCCTCCACTGGGGTCACTACTGGGGTCTCCATTGGGGCCTCTACTGGCCCCACTACTGAGGCCTCCACTGGGGCCACTACCGGGGCCTCCACTGGGGCCGCTACTGGGGACTCTTCTGGGAGCAAGTTGACATGCAACAGTTTGATTTGAAAAGGAGGCTCTGTCTATATCTATTGTGAAAAGGACACTATCTCTCTAGCAGTAACCCAATATGTTTAACAAAATAGACAAGTAGATCATCCAGGAAGAAATGTTTTTATGAATACTGATTACCGGTACTTGCGTATGCACTTATGCTGACTTTGACAACATTTTTGTATTATAACATAGCTAATAAACTTGTCTATGCATTGCTGTTATACTTGATAAGTATTTCACCTAAAGTATATAGTATACGCTGTGTTTAGTATTTTATATGTACGTGTTAGCAGGTTCATAGAACCTCTATGCTCACATTCAGCTGCATCAGATCCCATTTTCTCCTGCTGCAGGTACTGTGGGAAAATCTTTCCCAGGTCGGCTAATCTTACCAGGCACTTACGAACACACACGGGAGAGCAACCATACAGGTAAGCTGTTCAAAAACGGCACCACCCACCACCACCACTTAACACACATAGCGCACACAGAAGTAACCTCGGTCAACGGAAATGGAGCCCTCGCATCCAAATCAAACACGAAAGACCGAAACACAGAAGTGCCGATGTCACTCCATAATCTCAAGATTTATTTCTGCTTGTGACACGCCTGCTTTGCGAAGCGCAGATGAACGACTTTCTCCCAATGCTGCAGACCCGTCTGACACACAGACACAAACACACATTAAGAAGAATGTGCCCATTTTTGCCTTTTTGATCAGCACATAAGGTACTGACTTATTCTTCGGCACTGGCTACCCAGAGTCAGGCAGGAATGAGGGAACGAGTGAAAGAATGAAAAACAGGGGGGGTGAGGATGTAGAAAGAGAAGGAAGATTGATTCTGTCTGTGCAGATGTTGTGGAGTTGCCGAGGGCAGAGTGAAGCTCTGGACAGTGTTGGCCTGTGAAAGGGCCCTAGAGACGCCCCTACACTGTTTATAGAGCTGCATAATTATCAGTGCTGTGGCCCCTGTCCAGGGACACTTGGCCCTGCACCGCGAGAGCGTTCTACCAAGGGGCCTTTGGGTCGCCAGCACCACGGCTAAAAAAAATGAACTCGTGCCTGCATGTCCAGTGGCCAGTGTCTGCGTCCTACGACAGGCTGGTCAAATGGAGCTCCAGATGGGTGGTGTTGAAGGTGTCGTGCGGGCTGAGAAGAATGTGAAACAGCACTGGTTTGATTAATACAGCCAATCAGGTTGATCGAATCAAAATAATTCAGTTCGCAGCGTTCACGGGTCAAGTGTGACACTGTTTTTTTTAAACTTTCAGAGCCTTTAAAGGTTTTAAAGCTTTTCTGTTCTTCATCATCATCTGTAGGTTCGCTAACCTCAGCCCCAGTTCAGCCCCAGTTCCTATAAGGCCTCTCATTTTCGTTGGGCTACGGTTCAGACGGAATCCGGGCCTCTCTTTGAGCTCCACGCGTCTGCTGCCGGGGTTGCCATGGAAGCGATGAACGAGATAACGAACCTCCCACGAGACCCAGCCACTGCATGCATGGCCCTTTCACTACGGCCCCCCTGATTAGCTCGTTTAGAAACAATTTACCCTAACAAATAGCAGACATCATCATCATCATCATCATCATCAACGTGGTCATCTCCCCGCCCCACTTGGAGGCGTTCAGGGCCTGGCAGGCCTGTATCGGACGCGGTGTGCGCGCCGTGGTCTCCACGCTTCGTTGTAGCAGGCTATTTGCCTGCTCGAGATGCTATCGGCTCCTCTCTCTGTGGCGAAATTGGCCCACTAGGGCTGACCATTGAAAGACCCCATTCAGATTGTAACGCTCCATGTGCAATCCTTGTAACTCGGAGAGAGAAAAAAGAGAGTGAGGCAAAAAGAGCAAGGACGATGAAGTAATTTAAAGTCCCCTTGGACAAGCTAATAAAAATAAACAAATCGGGGCAGAGAAGGCCAGGGGGGGGGGGGGGGGGGGGGGGGGACAAACACGAGGAACACCGTCTTGCCGTTTCTTTTTTTCATTTTCGATGAACCATGATGCGCCGTGTCTGGAAAATGCCCGCACACACTCGCTCGCGAAAATAAATCTGAACATGAAAAGGCTGCATCTTGATTCCGAGCACTTGATGACGAGTGATTTTCCCAAAGCAATTAGCTCCGAAAGTCAACCTTGCAGACGGCCGCGGGAGTCCGGGCCGGGCCGAGCCGCCCTACAAAAGGGCCACTGTCCGGCGGGGCCCTCTCCGAAGCCCCACCCCCCCCTGTTTGTTTATCAGCACGTTAAATTGATGTTCTCCGGCCTATTCTGGACGGGCTGTCGTCGTGAACAAGAGGGCTATGGAGAGGCAGCGGAGGAGCCATAACTGACCCTCAGGGCGAACAGCTCAGTGCCAGACACACACACACACACACACACACAAACACACACACACACACACACACACATGCACAAACATTGACACACACACACACGTTGAAAAAAAAACATCTGCAAAGGGCCTGTGGTGAAACAAGACCTTAGTTCACATCTCAGGTCTTGAATCCTACTGATTTTTTATTGGCCAGATAATTAAGACCAGTAGGAACAGGGAGAGGAGTGCCAGGTTCAGCTTCACTGTTATAGAGGAAGGCTTGGTGTATACTGGGAGAGCCATACTGGGAGAGCCACACTGGGAGAGCCACACTGGGAGAGCCATACTGGGAGAGCCACACTGGGAGAGCCACACTGGGAGAGCCACACTGGGAGAGCCATACTGGGAGAGCCACACTGGGAGAGCCATACTGGGAGAGCCACACTGGGAGAGCCACACTGGGAGAGCCATACTGGGAGAGCCATACTGGGAGAGCCACACTGGGAGAGCCATACTGGGAGAGCCACAGTCTGGCATGGAGCATAAAAAAACAAGGTTGACTTTTTTCAATGTTCAATTAGAATGGTTGGATTTTAAGTGACATATCAGTGGGAAAACTATGATCCTGAGAGACGGGAAAGCACGCAGGAGCTCGTGAGAATGAAAATCTCTCATAAGCTTCCTTAATGTACACCCTCGTTCCTAAGCAACATAAGGCGCACTGCCTATTTTATCCACTTGGTGGAGCCATTCTAAACACAGTTCTAAAGGGCTATTCAGCAGTGGAAACTTGTTATATTAGATGCACTTAACAAATGATTACAGCACGAATGTGTGTATTTTAAAATGATACTTGGGCCTTTGTCAGGCAATATTTACAGATTAATACGTGGCAGATGTTGATTAGTAAATAACCCCCTGTTTACAGGCCCAGTAGTAGTTGCACATTTAAAACTGTGGAGGTCGGGACTCACACGGTCTGATTTCAGCTGCAGTTAGAGCTGCAATGACAAGTTTGCCCCCACCCTCTCTCTGCCCCACGTCAAAGTTCTATTGCCCGTGATGTGTCTGCCATGTTTAGACTGAGGTATTCTACAGCTAGTGATTGCTGTTTACATAGCTGAACAGGGAGCTCATTTGAGACTCTAATTTTCTCTTTCTCCTCTCCATCTCACTCTCGCTCTGTCTCGCTCTCTTCTCTGTGTGCGCGTGTCCCTGTGTGTCTCTGTCTCTGTGTCGCTCTATGTGCGAGCATGTCTGCCTCTCTGCCTGTCTCTCTCCCTGTCTCTCTCTCTCTCTCTCCCTGTCTCTCTCTCTCTCTCTCTCTCTCTCTCTCTCTCTCTCTCTCTCTCTCCTCAGATGTAAATACTGTGACCGTTCCTTCAGTATCTCCTCCAACCTCCAGCGACATGTCCGTAATATCCATAACAAGGAGAAACCCTTCAAGTGCCACTTGTGTAACCGCTGCTTCGGCCAGCAGACCAACCTGGACCGCCACTTAAAGAAACACGAACATGAGAATATTCCTGGTGAATACCCCATTATCTTTATCTCTGCCAAATTTACGGTTCCTCTTTAAGTTGAATTATTATACGTAGAACGTGTGTGAGGAAAATAATTTTGCCAGATTAAATAAGCCTCATCTTAATTCTTACTTTGAAATGGAAGCTCATGTGAATAAAGTTGTTGTGTTTTAGGCCTAATGAGTAAGAGTTTCTCTGTCTTACAGTGAGTCAACACTCTGGGATCCTCTCAAACCTGGGAACAAATATCTCCTCTCCCAACTCCGAGCCCGACAATCATGCACTTTTAGATGAGAAGGAGGACTCATATTTCTCAGAGATTAGAAACTTCATCTCCAACAACGAGCTGAACCAGGCCTGCAGCTCCTCAGAGAAAAGGTAGAACTACACACACACGCACACACGCACACACACACACACACACACACACACACACACACACACACACACACACACTCACTCTTAGGTTATGTTGTGAAACTATAGTAACCAACTGAACAACAAGATTTTGGCGTTCTGAAGCTCCAAAGTCATCTGCAAGGTTTAAGCCTGCCCCCTAGTGGTGGCTCAGGAGCACAACGAGGAAAAACACATCACCGGCAAACATGTCCGCCACTGACCTGCCGCCCACACGGCTCCCACACACGCTTCGGGGACCGTGTGTGTGAAGGAAAGAACGGACAGGCATGGCAGACGTGTAACGACACCCCAGATTTGAGCCCGATCCCCCGCACGCCTGCGTCAATGCCGGCCTCACCCAGACCCCTGCCATCTGGGATCAATAGAGACATCCCCCTTCCTCCAGAGCCGAGCGGGGCGATTAAATATCTGTAATTCAGATAAGTGCTCTGCTTTGTGTCTCCGCGCCAGTCGCGGTGGTTCAGACTGACAGGCACATCTAGGAGCTGCTCTCCTGAGTGCAACATCCTTCATACTAGCGTCTCAGTTTCAACCATTCTTTCCCTCTCGTCTGTCTGTCTCCTGGATTCTCTGTCTGTCACTGCGGGGGGGATGGAGATGACTCTGTGTGTCTCCACCACTCACACACACACACACACACACACACACATTTACTGTCTTCTTCCCCTTTATGCCTTCTTTCTCCTTTTTTCCCCTTCGAGGGGCAGATAAAGGGGTTATCTGCCCTACGTGACTCCCCCCAAGTAGTGGAGGGGGATTTCCCTGCTGCTGGACGGATGGTGCTTAAAGACAGAATCTAAACCCCCCACCCCCCACCCCCGGGCCCAGCCCCAGCCCCACTGCCCCGTGACAGGTTATGGGGGAGACGGGCCATGCAGGTTCCCGGTCCCCAGGGACACTGAGATTGAAGCATTTATCTGTGTGCAACATTGATGGAGTTCACTCCCCTCCCCTTCCAGCTAAGGCAAACAGTGTTCTGACATGTTTAGACTGAGAGACAGAGAGCAGGTCTGCGGCAGGCTGGTCGCTGTCTTCCCCACTGCATGGACTTTCTCCTCAGACGGGCCCAATTTGATTATAGGACATTTAAGCTCGATTGGAAAATGTAAAACGAGCATGGTTTTGTTTTTTTTTTGTGTGTTTCGTTTTTCTCTCCCATTTCTTCTTTCGCTTGTCCCCTCACGCTCACGAAACCGAGCAGCCCGGAAATGGCCGCCTCTCTCGCCCAAGCGTTCGCTGTCGGAGCCTCTCCGGACCGGCCCGGCGTTCCAGAACCATGAGACAGAGAGAGGCAGACAGTGGGAGAGACAGTGAGAGGCAAACAGAGGGACAGACAGGCAGACAGTGGGAGAGACAGAGAGACAGACAGACAGTGAGAGAGACGGAGGGACAGACAGGGAAAGAGACAGAGGGACAGACAGAGAGAGAGAGAGAGAGACGGAGCGAGTGGCGTTGGAGCGGCGTGGTGCTGATGGGCGGAGGGCAGAACTATGACACCGGGACAAACCGGGACAAGCCCCCCCCTCAGCCCTGCCGTGTCTCCGCTCTCCGGGATTAGCTAATTCATCACTGCCAAAGCGTCTGTGGTTAATTACACAACCTGCGCGTTTGTCATCCGGGGGGCCCCGGTGCGGCTTCGGCCAGGGTCTGGCAGGGGAGCGGTGGCCCATTGCGCAGTGATGGATGGTAATTGGGAGGGGGGCGTACGGTCCGCAGCAGTGATATTCAGCAGTCGGCCCATGACAGTAGATCGGCTGTCACGGGCCTCGGAGGGGAAAACAGCCCATCTGAGGAGAGATGGAGTGAGCTCATTTAGTTGCACGAGTGTGTGTTGCAGTAGTCAAACATCAGCACCACAGAGACCCGAGCGGAGAGCCTTGTATTCTGGCTCTGTATATTTTATCTGTGCTGCCGAGGCTCGTGGATAATGGAGTAGAAGTGATAGATAAGTGCCACAGGGTCACATGTCTGGAATATATGAGATTTCACTCTGTGTGGCTTTTCTTCTGGGTTTGTGGGTAATGTCTGAATGGGCTGTTATTTAAATGTGTAGATAAAACTTTTGGTCTCAAAGTGTTTCGTGCAAATTCTACATTAAGCCATTGGCTGCCACTAAGAAGCCGTGTTTGCCCGCGTTGTGTCTGGGGGCGTGTCCAGGGCGGAGCTGACTGAAGGGGAGCGTCCCGAGAGCCACGTCCTCTCCAGCTCCAAACTGGAGGAGGAGGAAGAGGAGGCGGAGGGAGACGACGAAGACGAGGAAGGCTCGCTGACGGAGAAGTCGCAGGACGAGGCGACGTCCCCCGCCACCATGGTGCAAGGAGCCTTTGAAGACGGAGAGGAGACGCCCCCCCTTTCCATGTCCTACGAGCATCCCCGCAGGTGAGACGCACGACACTCTCCTCGTTTCTCACACTCTCCTCACACACTCCTCACACTCCTCCACTACTCTCATCCAGCATGCTGCTGTTCCTCACTGACGGGGATGACGTGTCTAGAAACGTGTGTGTGTGTGTGTGGAAATAACATTAGCCTGAGCATGACAGGAAACAAAGAGAGCAGTAGATGATAATTAGCTACTATGGGGACCTTTCAGGAAAACATCTGTGGATAGGCGTTCCTTGTTTAAAGCTCTTTGAGTTCCTGGATGGCTAATCTCATCCAGGAACGCTCCTGGTCCCACTCCTGGTCTATGGAGGACGATGATTCCACTGAGACCTTACAGGGTTCCTGTGGTCAGCATGATTAGGGCGTCCCATTATGCTTAGAGATCTGTTCCACGCACGGTAGGATTCTGCAGAATCTGTGGACACGGTGGACACCCTGTGTAACTCAGTCTCTGTGAGCACAGACTGGTGATTCAGAACAGGTCCACTGGATCAAAAATACACCAAAACTAAATATATAGTTTTTTACATATACTAACAATGTTGGTTAAAATACAGAATAGTTAAGGACATAAAGGCCCCGATGTTAAAAATGAGGAAGTGCAAAGGCAAACACGCCTGCGATGATGAACACCAGCTTGTTTCTTTATTTTTCTATGTTTGTGGCTTTCTGCCTTTTTTCTTAATTTCTGTGGCAACAAATAATGACCACAGATATGTCATGGGTGTCATTATCCCTGGGATCATTTCCCACAGACTAGAACGCAGTCATATGTTGATTAAAGTACATTTTAAACTGCATTTGAAGCCATTTTTTGTTCGTTTATGCGGTGATGTCACCATTTTTTCCTCCGCTGCTGCCAGTCGAGTGTTTCTGTTACAACGACTAATGTGGCGAAGCGTGTCTGTGCTGAAATGCAGGCTGTTGTCTAAGAGGACATGCTTCATGTCCTGAGAGGTTCCTTGGGTAGACTGCCCCCCCCCCATCCTAGTGTCTCTTACTTGGGCAACCATTACAGCTTTAGAATACCTGGTACATAAAAACCTTTCAGTGCATACATGTTCCTGGGATTAGTGTATCCTGACTGTGGTGGAATCGCCGTCCTCGTCCCACTGCTGAGTGTTAGAGTCTCCTGCTTTAGGACATTTATGTTCGAACTTTTAGATATTTTGCCGAGGATGAAACCGTAAGACCCACGTGGCTGTTTCTACGGACGTGTTTTCTTGTGCATGCCTGTCCGCCCGTGCGAACGTGCACCAGCGCGATGCCACCGACCCCCCATGCCACCCCACCATACCCGCCTTTGTCGCATGCTCCCCGTAACCACGCCTCCTCCGGCTCCGGCCAACTTCCGATTGGGCTAACGGAGGGTCCCCTCCCCTCTCCCTCTCCCCGGTCCCTCCTCCTTCCTTGGTGCAGGTGTATTGAGGAGGATGCAGGCCTGTTAGATCTGGAGCCTCTCCCAGGCTTCCCCAAGGGCCTGGAGCTCCATAAGCCTGCCGAGGAACCCTTTGACGTTAAAGACATTTTTAACACCTCCTTAGAGTCGGAGGCACTGAAAGAAACGCTGTTGAGGCAGGCTAAGACACAGGTATGTCACTGCACCCACTCACCTGTACGGTGGCTTACTCAAAATAGATCAATAAACAACATTCAATGACTGGCAAGGCAGAGTAGAGTATTATCACCAAAAACAGACCATCAGCAACGGAGACGAACTGTGTTACGTTTCAAACACACCCTTTAATTCCTAGTGGAACAAAAGGAAACACAATTCTTTTTTATTTCTGACATTTTCTGACCTTTTCCGCTCAATTTTTTAAGTCTACAATTTAACAGAATAACATTAACATAACTAACACACATGCCTTTTTGATCTTTGCCTACTAACTACACCATCTGTGCTGAAAACCTTTAACTCACGTCTTCTCCGAGTTCCTTTGTATGGAGCTATTGTGATTATTCATCGTTTTTGTCATTAGTATAATAAGTTGCCTTGTTTGAAGGAGACGGTTAAGTTGTTTTGTCTTGTTGTCCTGTTTGCCCCGCCCCCTGCCTCCCACTTAGGCTTATGCAATGATGCTGTCTCTGTCGGAGAACAACCCCCTGCACCCGTCCTCTCAGAACTCGCTGGATGCCTGGCTGAACATGGGGGGAGGCCCGTCAGAAGCGAGCTCCTTCCACTCACTCAACCACATCTGAGTCTGGAGAGCAAGACGAGATCGCAAAGAGTTTGAGAGAGAGGGGGTGAGAGAGAAAGATAGAGAGAGAGAGTGAGAGAGAGAGAGAGAGGAAGGGATCACCGTGGACAAAAGACTGACCAGACCACTCCTGACAATTCAGTACATCCTCTGGTGTGTTTGCCACCTCTGGCCTCAGAGCACTGCGTGCAGTGATCTCTTCAGCAGCTCGAGTCTTTGAAGATCCCCATGACATTACAGGTCACTCCACTCACATCAGTTCCCATTAGAACATACATGCTTATGAAAGTGATGCACTACACGGACGTTGCTCTGGAGGCGTACAGTGCAGAGGAGGGGAAGGGGAGCAAAGGTATTTCTACATGTACACCAATGCGTTCATGCTTCCAAAGAATCGAGTGGATCGAGCGGACATGCAATGAGTAGGTATGACCACAAGGGGGCACTTCGCCTCAACAAGACCGGGCATCTTCGAGGTGAACAGCTGTAGGATTTATGTTTTTGAAATTCTGTCCTTTTAAATATAACGACCTAAAACTGAAGAACCGATTCATAAAAGCTTGAATTGGAGTTTAAATACGGATTTCAAATGCCACAATGTTAAAATCTAAAAGAGCTGAGAGTGATAGAAGTATCTACAGATCTGATCATTTACAGTGATGTACCTCCTTTCAGTACCGTTCCTCAGATAGTGAGATGTGGATTAGTGACTTCGTCAACCATTTTCAGAGCGCCTAAACTGCTGCGGTGCAAGGCTTCTCCGTTCAGCTAAATGTATCAGCCTTGTAATGGTTCTCCTCGTGAATGCCTCCTGTTTGAACTGCGAGTTTAAGAGTTTAATTCTTGTTTGGGGGCCTTTGGTGTTTCCTCCCCTCTTCTTCATGCATTCGGTAAGGTTATCCTCGGTTTTGTACGTGATTTGTTCTTCGATAAAACAGTATTGTTTCCTTTCAAGCGCTTCTGTGCTTAAATGTTAATATAATTATTTAGTGAAGGACCAAATTTGTACGATATTGTTGTATGATGTACAAAATAATTTGAAAGTTCGTAGCAAAGAGTGTTGTGTGCCAAATAACCCTTTTTTTTCCTGGGACAATCATTTCTTTCTTTTCCCCAGTGGTTGTTGCCACTGTTATAATAGTGCTCTCTCTCTCCTGTTGTCTACTCACTATATATTTGATTTGAATTTTTGTTTTCTATTTATTTTAGCCTATTCATCATTATTAGAAGAAAATGGCTCTAGAAAAAAACTCTTTTACCCACTGTACTTTCCTGAAGGATTTAAATCTCAGAATTTTTGTGGAGATTCTCTTAACACTCAGAAGGGTATTGTATAGAGACCGGTGTGCCAAATTTTGAACTAAAAAAAAAGAATCATCTGTTTTATTTATGATATCTTAGTCTTGGCACCAGTCTGTTTGTGTCCATTGTGAGGTTTGTTTTGTCTGTCGTTCGCTCAACCATTTCAAACTGTATGTGAAGTGTTTGATGTTGAACAAATGGTTGAAACTTTCGAAATCGAATCTTTTAATTAAAGCATCAGATAACTCGAATAGTGGGCATTATATTTTTACTGTTACAGTCAGTTATACTGTCAGTTTTTACTCTACCCATTTTAAATACACCTAGACTCTAGACTGATTCCCTGTGTGTTGTGTATGACACAGCATGTCACTGTAGTTTCGACGAATTTTTAAAGAGTCCCATTTTGTGGTGGGTCCCAGAAACCATCCCGTGAGTCGCTAGTGTTTATCGGCCACATAGGATAGAAGTGGACGCCTTAAAATCAACTGTACAGTAATAATTTCCACGTGTAACCATGTTTCTCAACAGTTAAGCAGCTGCTACTCTCTGAAGGGGCAGGAACGGGGTCGTATCAATGGGATCAAATGATGAGCTGTGAGTCGCGCGAGCGTCGTTTGGGTTTGGGCGGGAAGCGCGCGCTGTCTGAATACGCGCGTGACCGTATAGCACGTGACCGGGACTTCGACGTCCTGGCGCAACTCCACTGAACTGTGAATCCAGCGCGTGAATCGTACAAATAAAGAAAACGACTAAACACAAAACTCCTGATGAATGTGTAGTGTAGATTTAACGTGTCGTTAGTGCATCGAACGTCAATCAGACATTTTTTTTCACTCATTTTTTTGTGATCCAGATGGAATAGTAGTATTTGTCTAATATTACCGCTTTTAACATCTTTGTTTTAACTTGCTCTCTTTGCATATGGTCTGTGGCACTCACTCTATACAAACTACAAAATAGCACTTAAACACAGGGTACTCGAGTCAATGAGTGGCAGAGTTCTTGTCTTCTCATACGTGCTCTGTCGCCTTAATACAGGTTTCAATACGATTCTCCAAATAAGGCTGTGTGGTTTTAACAAGCACTTTAACCCGGACGGCAACACAGTACACTGTGTGCAACCATGTTGCACAACAGATGATGGCATTGAAAACAGCATCGATATAAGTTAACATACCACAGGAAAGATTCCTTAGGGTCCTACATGGAGAGATTTCAGCTTAATACTACATGAAAAACGTCCAGCACTATAACAGTCATGTGCCGCTAGATGGCGCCAGTGGCTCACCATGCCACGTTTCGAGCTCGTCCTCACTGTACAATACATGAGAGTTCACAAGCGCTCCATCCCTAAATAGCGTATGGAGGTGTTTAGTAATACTGCATAAGAGGAGGTTCATGTCACATACTACTGTTATAAGTAAGCGCTGTAAGTGGTGGAGGATCCACGTGTTGGGAAGATTAAAAACACACACAACGAATTGTCGTAAACGGATATATGGACATTATTACTTTGCCCACTGTTACAGTACAAAACAAATGTAAAACCATAAGTAATTATGGTTTCTCTAAAACTGTTGATAGTATTTCAAAAAAAGTAATGTTGCATTTGTCTGAAAATTCATTTAATACATGGTTTTGAAAATAGAAATAGATGGTGCTTGTTTTATTTGGGTCTGAGTTGTATATCGCTTCTGTTCTGTTTATTAAAAAACACAAAAACAAACAAAAAAACAAAACAAAAAATCTATTGTGCATGACTTGTGTTTTAGCGGTCATAATGGTGTCCTTTTGTGAAATGTGTATCTTAAATTAAAAAGAAAAAAGGTAATAAAAATGCTGAATTTGTAGATGCACTTACTGTACATGTGGTTAGGTTAGTAGGTTTGACTTTAAGTCCTGTAAACTGCCTTACATGCAATGGGCAGGTGGTTATTGAATTACACAATATGCTTGTGGGAGAGAAATAATGAAAAAAAGAAAAAGGATTGTAGAATAATAATGAAAATTCTGAAATTGCAGTTTTTTTTGATGCTTGTGATTATTGAAGATGTACTTTAGAGAAATTTCATGGAAAATACATGATTCTGATGTTAATTCTGTAGAATAGATATGTATACCAAATGTAATCTTTCCAATGCTATGAAGAATTTATACATGAAATTGATATGCAATAAAAACCTGTGTGCTTTTTATATGAATACTGTCCATTGTTTTTGAGTTCCATGCCATGCATACGACAAGATTAAACTGAGAATTTATGCACTTATAAACACTGCACATACAGATATCTCTTCTGGCATGTGCCAGCTACCCTTGTGACTGAGATTTAGAAAGAAAGACTGCCATTGTATCAAGTGACCCAGATGTTATGTGATGTTCCCCCTCCCCCTCTGTCATTTAGGATGACACAGGATGGCAAAAAGCAACTTTATTGCTGTCAAATGTTGCATTGTTTCATGCGCTGAACTTACTATAAACTATAAAACTAGTACTATGTAACTATAAAACTAGGTCAAACGTAGCTTCAATAAATCTGCATATACGGATACAGTTGAGCTGACATAAATCTGTTGGTGCAGAGGTTGAGGTGTGGGGGCCCTTTAAGGGAAACGGTCTAGTGTTGGAGTGGAGCAGGTGGGTGTATCTCCACCCAGCCAAACAAGCCTTACATGAGTGGCGCTCTCCGCTCATTTCACTTTATATTATTTATCTGATTTTTTTTTATTTTATTATATTTATTTATTGCATTAGCATTGCACCGACTACTGCGGTTGTTCCCAGCGAACGGCGTCGCTACGATGCTTCAGCTGAACGACGCTGTAGATCCAGAGAGTCCGGGTGCCGCAGTTTTGCACGCGGCCCAGGTGGAGGACGGGGTGGAGGTCGCCTTCACGCCGCCCGGGGACCGGGCCGCCCGGGGCTTCGACACGGCCGTGGCCTGCTGCTCGCCCCTACAAAAACTGACGCCTTTCCATGTCCAGAATCCAACGCTTAAAGCGAAAGTCAAGGACTACTTCGTGTTCAGGGTACGTCCGCGCGGAACCCGAACCGCGTCGTGGATTTGGGTCACAGCTCGGCTCGTGCACGCGAAGCTGAGCTGCTGGTTGCCTAGCCAACCGCTATGATCCGCTATGTTTAGCTAATTAGCTACATTTTATTACACAGATACATTTATTAATAGACGAATTACTTAACCGGGTAGTCTAACGTTACGTTTAACTAATATGCACTCTTACTGACAGCTAATAATACCATTAATATACGTGGCTTACAAATGTCGTATGTTATTAGGGTAGCTAACTAGCTAGAGATTAATAATATTAAATAAGCTAAATTGGCTAGCTGGCTAGTTAGCTAGATGGCTAATTATTTACCAGCCACAGTCTGCCTCAACTTTAGAGGTTAAAATGTCAAATTTTGTGTGTTTATAGACTAATATGTGTAATGTTATACACTATTAAACATATTTAAAAGTGTGGGCTTTAATATTAACAGAGAGGAGTTTTCTAAAACAGTGAGAGTGAGTTTCACTGCCCTTCGAAATTCACAGGCCAACCTCTAATTGTAACTGTCAGCTAAACGGCACCAGAAAGGACTCATAAGTATCCAAAATAATATATAACTATATATTTTCTGTGCGAAACTTGCTGATTTTTACCATGTAAATATATAGAAGGAGTGAGAAACCATCAGCAAGCCTTCTCTTGTTTTCTCCTACGTAAAGCTGATTAAATGTCTTTTTAAGTAATACAGGAGGCAGTGGTGCATGACCACACTCGGTCCTTTCGTCCTCGTTATTTTAGTGCTAGTGTTGATGCACTTTTATGTATCTTAGCACATCTACAAAAGTTGCAGGCTGTTTATCTGAATGGTTATTTATTTCACATTTGATGAACATATCTGATATTTTTGTCTCAGCTATAAGGGATCACTGGAGAACCTTCAAAAAGGTTTGATTCGGTCTGTATCATCTTGGAGGATTCTGAAGTGCTTAAGTATATTAGCCATTATTTCAAATATGCTTCAGATTCCTCTGTAGGAGATGTCCAGGAGACATTTAGATAAATCAAGGTGACATGACATGGGTATATAGTGCCCTGTCCATTTATTAATATGTACCTACTAAAATGTAGTATTGGATGCCCAAATATTTAGTGCCAGTAATGGATTTAAATCCATTAGCAGTAGGCCTTGTGGGTACAAATATGACCTTATGATAGAACATGTCACTAAGGAGAAGTCAATACTGAATCACTGGTAATAGTAGCAGCCTTCTTGTTGATCACACAGGTAGGAGGACCAGTCGGTCTGCTGCCCCTGCTGTGTCCTCATGCTTGTTTCTCATATGCCATGAATTGAAAAATATCAGAGTTCTGTTGGTGGATTAAACCCTGGCATTTAAAAAGTAGGTTAGGATCAGAAGTGTATTTAATCTTGTTTTAATATTAAGTATTTCTTCATGTGGATTATGGTTACTCTGAATGTAGGTTCTCTTTCCCTTCTAATTCTACTGCTGCATTTAAAGAGAGTAGATTACACAGACCTGTAGTAGTGGTTGTTGTTGTTTTTGTTAAGATTAAATATAAGTTGGAACCTTTTGAAATAATGTGTCACAACCATCTTCATATAAATATAGTTATATATAGTTCTGAATCTTGGCAAAGGGGAAAAAATTATAATAAATTGTGCTACTCCTTTATTGCAGTTATGAACACATAACTTGAATGAGTGGTAAATGTGAGACCATAACTGCTAGAATCTAGGTCAAACTGTAAAATCTAGGCCAAATTGTAGGCTTCTCTACACAACTGGTGTTTAGTGATCATTGAGGTTCAATGCTGGTTTGTCAAAACTACACCATATTGTTACTGAAATGAAACGCAGGGCAACAAATGACGATCTGAAATGGTGGTTCAGAGTCCCGCACAAGGCCCGTCCTTACCAACAACCAGCTGACCGCCCGGATCAGCTTATGGTCCAGTGTGCATACCAGTTATGCTGATGATGTGATGTGTTGTTTGTGTCCTCCAGCCAGGAACAATAGAGCAGGCTGTGAACGACATCCGCACGGTGGCCCTGCCTTCAGAAGATGGGGAGGTTCTCAGTGTGTGGCTTTTGGCAGAGTGAGTCCAGTTCTCTCCCATTACTTTGTCAAATGACTAAGCAAATGGCCCTGCGACTTAATGGTGCCAAAGCGCTCTGCGGGGACGTAGGCAGTGTGGTTTTGCATTTAGTCTCATTACGGTGCACTTATACATTATTGGCATGTCACGTTACGGGATTCATGTGGTCAAGGAGCTTGTGTATGATGTTGAAAGTGTTGGGGAGGGTCGAAACGGTGCAACTGGGGATACAGTTTAACCTTCACGTTGAACTAGGGTGCTAATATACGATATGCCATATGAATAACGTAATTTATGATATTTCAGAAACGATGGTGATTTTAGTATGGATTTCTCAGTTTAATGAGTTTAGTTTAAGGCTGATTTCCTCTGCAGGATCGATCACTGGAACAACGAGAAGGAGAGACTAGTGCTGATAACGGAGAGGTGAGGCTGCACCGCGGACACGTTTGTGATGGAGGGTGGGAAGCTGAGGTCTTCGTGGTTTGAGGATGTCCTGTGTTCGCAGGTCCTTGCTGGTGTGCAAATATGACTTCATCAACTTGCTGTGTCAGCAGGTCATCAGAATTTCCTTGAACGCCGTGGACACGATTTCGGTTGGGGATTTTGAGTTTCCTCCGAAATCTCTCAACAAGTATGTGCACACGTGAACAGCTAGGTTCACAAATGAGATTTGAACATCATTGTATGCATGCAATGGCTTGAAGTTGTTTTCTTTGTTTTCAGTTTTCTTTGTAGCTGTCTATGCTATTACATTAGGAATTACTAGTAATTAATGTTACACCAAGGATAATGGAATTCCAGGTAATGGAAATTATGGTTGATGTGTGTGTGTGTGTATGTGTGTATGTGTGTGTGTGTGTGTGTGTGTGTGTGTGTGTGTGTGTGCGTGCGTGTGTAAAGGAGAGAAGGTAATGGAATCCGTGTGCACTGGGACAAGCGGGTAAGACCTTCGTTCCTGAATCGCTGGAATCCTTGGTCCACCGACATGCCCTACGCTACCTTCACAGAGCACCCTATGGCCCATGCAGATGAGAAGGTGGCCTCCCTCTGCCAGGTAAGCTGGGAGGTCCACACAGGTACTTTTCTATATCTCAACCATTTCAGCTTTATTGTGGACGTTAGGGGCTCTCTCTCTTCACGAATCACGAGTTGTACATTCAGAATTGTGACATGACTGTGGTTATCTCAACTGCAAGCACAACATGGTTGTCTTGACTGATTCCACTGTACTGTTGCTTCCTGCCCTGCTGACACGTTCTCTACTGCATATTAGAAACTGCACATTATGCCACAATCAGGAAGATGCATTTTGGTCATTTTGAAAAATTTCAATTTAAAATTGTATCATATTATATATAAACTTGTATAAACCCTGCTTAATGTCTCGAGCCTTCAGTGAATGACTGGCCTGCATTGCTGGCCTGCATTGCTAGAGAATAGGGAGTGATCAAAGTGTTTCTTTTGCCAGCTGGAGAACTTCAAAACCCAGCTCATTCAGGCCGTGAAGAGGGCCCACAAGGACTTCCCCATCCCGGGTCGCTCCAATGGGGTGCTGCTCCTGGAGCGACCCCTCCTCATCGAGACCTACCTGGGCGTCATGTCCTTCATCAACAACGAGGCCAAACTGGGCTACTCCATGACCAGGGGCAAAATCGGCTTCTAGCTCCGCCCGATTCGCTGCTGTCCGCCACCGCACTGGGTCGGCACCGGGTGGGCGTGGCCAGTGACCGGCGTCTCCGCGCTCGCGTGTGTTGAGCTACGTGAATCCGTTTTTGTGTTGCTTGCCAGATTTCGGCGGGCCGTGAGACACACCCTCTCCTGCCCGACCGTTTGACCCGCAGACTCCACAGCATGTGCTCGGGAACATTCAATGCCAACACTGATGCCCACCCCTTCCTGGGCACTGCCATCCAACCAGTTCTTGATGTATCCCTCTGGATCTCCGTTTGTTTTTGGTATTGCTTGTTTTATGTGGGATGATGTGGGGTACAAGCTGATATGGTTTGTGCATAGCACTGCTACAATGGAATGGCGGTATTTGGCATTATAAGGTCTAAAGCCTATGGCATTACATTACCCCCCATGTCTAATTCAGACTGTTAGCATGCTTGGTGAGTAGTTCATATAACTAGTAGTACTAATTAGACTGTTAATGATGAGGGACAGGTCGGTTTCTGCCAATGATATGAACCCCTGACAACTAGAAAGTAATCACTGACGTTGAGAAGAATTGTCACGGTGTTACCTCACTCATCGATCTGATGCCATTTTAATGGTTGTTTGTCAGCAGCTTTGTGACTGACTTTGGGTTACTGTAACGTTCATAAAAGCCCTGAAGTTTTTGTTAAAAAGAATCCAATTTTAGTTTAAAAACCAGCATAATAGAAATTTTAAATGTCAGTAACATTTCCCATTACAGCTACTGTTAAAGTAGTTAAAGGAGTTATCTTGCAAATCTTAGCATCTACTGTTAAAATGCATGTTTGCACTAAAGGACACTGAAATATGACCACACAAGTTATTCATGCATTACAAAACCCACTAAGAAGGGCTCTGGCAGGTAAGACCTGATGTAGTGTTTCTGTACTTTATAGAACTATGTCCAGACGGAGGAAGTTCAGCAAGCAAGTGGATTGTTCTGGTGAAATCAGCAAAGGTGTGAATGCTCTTAGAACTATATGCATAATGGTTGTAACAGGTTTCAGTTTCAAGTTGTACCTTGAGACTTGAAAGGCAACAGTTTGTCTATGAAATAGATTCAAACGTAAAGATGCCAGTACATGACTCATCAAAATAACTGGAGGAATTCCCACTGTAAGATGTCTAGCAGCGTTCTCTGATGGTGTGTTCGAGCTTTGTCATTTCACTAGTTTGCTTCAAGAAAAGGAACTTGCTTTGGTTAACGTCAGCTCCGTTTCCCTGCTCAGGTTGGTATGCCTGTTACTTTCAAATGGGTTTAGATTCTTTGAGGATGCACAAAAGGGTTGGGGGTTCAATCCTAATCGAAGGTGTTCGGGAGTGAATACGGGTTCCCAGATATGTTGTCTGCTTGTTTGCACCTTTGTTTACCTTCATTGCGATGCGTAGGGATTTGTTTGTACCAAAGTCATGATGACGGCACTGTCTCCACAGTGTTGGCGATTTTAATGTTGATGAAGGTGGTTTTCTTTATTTTCTAAAAATGTAAAGTTTTGCATGTCAACTATGCATGTGGATTACTGGGTGTGAAAATGTCTGATTATAAGACGTTTGTACCAGCCTTGTCTTCAAATCAGCCATTACAGCTTATAACCACATTTCCTCCACAGAAAATCCTTAAATTACTGCTCGTGATCCATATCTTACTGTCTGAGATGGTTTCCAAGTCCCAGAGTCTACAGCATCTTTCCCAGTCTTGGATTAAAGGGGATTGTGGAGACCAGCCTCAGATCCATAGACATTAGTTGCCATCATTACAGCTCTGTCCTTTTGGTTTGTATTGTAATCACGATCATGCTAACTGATTAAACACCACATCTTTTACTTCGACTCCTTTCCTCAGCTACTCAAGGGCGAAGGGCAGTTGGTAATATTCTGTTGCAAATAGGTTCAAGCACATGGCAAGAAAATATGGATTTGTAGAAAACTTTATTCAAAAAAATCTTACAAAATTACCCAAACTATACATACATACATATAAAATGCCAGGACAGAATGTGGTCTTCATTCAATAACAGTACATTCACATTAAAGACAGACTTAAACATGGCCGCTCTAACGGATAAAGGTGGCCAGCCTCTGTAGTGCATGTGTAGCAGGCTTCTATACCTCAGTACCAGCTGGACTCTACAGCCAGTTACTCACAGCGGTGGGTTCGTGTGTTCTAGTCCAGCACAGTGCCAGCCAAGCAAAACTCACTTTATATGAATCTTAAATGTTCAGTTTGTGAACATTTTGAGCAACTGTCTTCATGGCAAAGGAAATCAGTGAAGTGGATTAAAACAGTATTATCAAAAGGTGTCTTCATTGTACTCATGGTTCAGATAAACTAGGGCTTTGAAAACTCCCAGTCTGTTCAGACACTTTAGTTACTGTATGAGCAATGGCCTTAACCCTCTCTAGTGTGATCACCCTTCACGTTTACCTGAGACCAGTTCACAGATTGCTTGAAATGGACGGAATTAAGATTCTGCTTGAGCTGTTCCTAGATCAGACTACTAGTGTGACCTTTGGTGCTTCTGCAGTACGTGTCCAAGCCCAAACCCTGTGCAGGGGCCTGTGGTAGCGTGAACACAGGCGTATGTGGGCAGACCCAGGGCCGAAGGCCCCTCACTTCTCTTCTTTGGTGGCCATGTAGCACAGACACAGCTGGTCTTTCCCCAGCAGGACCAGAGAGTCTCCACTGCAGTGCCAGAACAGCGACTGCACCTGAAATCCTCCTGTGAAACAGAGCAAAGTCACGCTAACAGAGCAAAGCCTCCGTAACAGGAGAGTACCAGATGTACATTCCTAATTCCTGTTACGTTTACGTTGAGTAGAATTACATAGCGTATGTGGTGGAGGGATGGTTCGAGATGCTTTTTATTGACGAACATATAAATAGATGCAAACCAAAGGCAGTATGCCTTTGATTCTAGCCATTAATCTAGTCTCTAGCGAGACATTAAGACACCACACTACATGCAGTCGTACGGCGGACGAGTTGACCTTTTACCTTCCACGGCCACCTCCACAGACAGGCAGCCCGCGGGGGACCACAGGTAGAGTTTGGTGTTTCCGGTGCAGAAGGCCAGGCGGGCTCTGCGTGGCTCCCAGGCGAAGCAGCGTACGGGGGCGGTCTGCTCCAGCACGGCCGCCGGGCCCATCGTCCGCATGTCCCACACCCACACGCACTGGGGCATGCAGTCTGCAGCGGGTTTGGCACAGCGTTAGCGAGGACGCCCCGAGGGGGGGGGGGGGGGGGGCGTCCTCCCTTGTCATCCGACCAAGTCCCCCCCCCCCGTGTAAACTCCCCATTAACAGGCGCGCATCTCGCCGGCTCCCCCGAGTCACGTGGGAAGTCACACTTGTCGGGGGGAGTTTTGACTCGGAAGAATGAGCTCAGTGTTTGGAATAAAGGGGAATTACGCAGCAAATGTCCCTGCATGCCAGACTGGGGGGCAGACTGTGGGGCTACTGACGGCTGACAGGACAGCCAAATGGGACGGGTCACTGTGCAGGATCAGAACAAATCGGACCGTACAGGGTGCTGCTGTTTTTATCTCCTCGATCCTCACCTACAATATTTATTAATAATTGTATTTCCAATGATGGTGGTGATAAGATGCTCACCATTCTTTGTAGCAAGGTAGCGATTGTCTGCACTGAAAGCAACAGCCGATATTCCGATTTTGGGGTTGGCTCGATCTGGATCGGGTTTTACCACCGGCACCTGGACCGGCAGTGGAGGAATCTCGTCTGAAACAAAGCAAAGGAGTGAGCTGATAAAACCAACTGTAAAGAAAAGTAACACACACACACACTGCTGCCACAACATTAACACCACTCAGGTGAAGTCGATATAATTTATTATCTCACAACAGTGTAAGGATAAAAGGATCTGTGTGACTTTGACAAGGCAAATCATGTATGATGGCTACACGACAACATGTGAGAACATCTCCAGAACAGCAGGTCCTGAGGGATGTTCCTAGAACACAGTGGTTAGTGTTTACCAAGAGTGATCATAGGAACAACAGCCATTGACCCGGCAATAGGGTCATCAGCACCCATGGCTCAGTGATGTGTTTGTGGAGCAAAAGGTCTGAACACACACACACACACACACACACACACACACACACACACACACACACGAGTTAGTGTGCCAGTTAGTGCCACACAGCAGGCCCCCAGGGAAAGTGTGGCAGTCAGCGTGGGTGGCTGCATGTTTTCAAGAGCGGAGGAGACGGCTTAGTGGCGGAGATCTCCTGTCACACCACCACGCTAAGCGCCGTGTTTTCCTTGGTAAGATTTATACGGGGGGCATTCTCAGAATGCAGCCAATCGTCTGCTTACAGAAATAGTTGATCATCCTTTGCTGCGCTCTGGAATTCGTAATGGCCCTGTCACCATGCCTAGCCTCCTAGCAACGGCCTCCGGTGAGACAGCACTGTCTGCATAGCGCGTAATATTAGCTAGCACACACACGCGTGCCCCTGCACACACACGCGTGCCCCTGCACACACACAAGCGCACGCTGGTGGCCCACAGCAGCATGACTGAACGGAGGCCACAGATTACAAAAATATAAACCAAGGCATCAGGTTACTTGGGCCGATATATAATCGGTCTATAATATCGACCTAATAAATAACAATTAATCTATTAAGTCAGCTGTTATTTTATTGCATCTACCCACTAAAGCATCTGAAGTGGTATGTGGGCAAAAAGAATTCCATGTGGGGTATGTACTGTACCCTGGGCTGGTCCTGAGCTGTTGCTACCCTCTCTTCTGATTCTTGTTCCTGTAGTCAACCTGTAGGACTGACAACATTTATTGCCCCCCCTTCCAAAACATCATACCCCGAGTCTTACATTTGCTCCGAGTGTCAAAGAGGGAACTCCCCATGGCGATCTGATGGATGGACAGATCTTCGGTGGGAACGACAGGCCTTTTCTCCACCTCCTTAAACACCACCTGAAACCAACCAGAAGAGCCAACAATGGATGCTAGGAAATGTAGTCTCTCCGCATCAGCCACGCGGACTAATCTGCCAAGCAAGCACTTTTGAAATGGTGGATATGAGTACGAGAGGAAGTGCCTACAGCTTTGGAGTTGGTGATAGTGGCCTGATGCTCAAACTCAACAAGCTTCTTCCAGGTGATGTGATTGAGGATTCGAACCTAGTGGGAAAACACCAACAAACACTTTAGAGCACACACAAACACCCACCCCTCCATATACAGACCCACTTTATTAGAAACATTATTTTTTCCTGGAAACCTTGCAGGTGTACAGTTAAAGATCGATCAGGTAGCTGGCGACTATAGGTGCAAGGTTATTAAACAAGTGAATACTTCAATAAAGTATTCAATAAAATGGTCAATAAAACTTTGTTGCTGTTAACGAGGCTAGTAATTTGAGTTAATGCAAACGAGGTATAAATAAATGAAGAATTACCATTACCAAAGAGCATGCATTCAGACAGAGCCTGTCTGTAGGTGAGAGCCATCTGTGTTTTCCATGAAGAAGTCCTACCTTCTCATCATAGCTGCCAATGGCCAGGAACTGACTGCTGGGGCTCCAGGCGACCGATTTAATGCCCAGTGACCACTCATAGGCGCTGTAGGTGGACAGCAAACGCCCGTCCAGGGAATACAGCAGCATCTTGTACTGCAGAAACAGACATTCACATCTGTGTGGACAGCAAACACTCGCCCAGAGAACACAGCAGTTACTTTGTGTGAACATTTTGTACCCGAAGGTACTGCTGTTTTCTGTTCTTGACTATAGTATATATGTATTTTTGTCTTGAGTATAACTCAAATGTTTGTATTTCCTACAGGTGTCGATACAGGGAAGGCAGACCCTGACCTCAAGGCAGGAGTCCCAGGCGGCGAGCACACAGCCGTTAGGAGACCACTCCACACCGGCCAGGTCCTGCGTCTCCGCCTCAAAATGCTGCAGTCAAGCACACTGGTCAGCACGCACACTAATACTCCTCATTAATCCATTCATTTATCTCTCCACACCGTTCTGCACCCTGAAGCTGCTCCGGGCAGAAGGTAAAGGTGAGGTGCCGGGCAGGGACCCCCTGTATGGTCAAGAAGGCCCAGGAGGTCATGGGGAGAATGTCCTACCCTGAGTAGGTGCCAGTCGTCACACACGAACACACTGATGTGATCTTTGCAGTCTCGCCGCTCTGCTAGAGCCACGTAGCGGCCATCTGCACTGAAGTCCATTCCTGAAACAATGAGACAGCAGATTAAAAAAAAAAAAAAAAACGCACCAGAAAACATTTAAGAGTCTGGAGGAACCACACACACACACACACACACACACACACACACACACACAGAGTTCTCCTCAGATTCCCTACAGTGTCTGGGATCTATACGGAGTTTTAGGTTTGTACTAATGTCAGGCTTCATGTTCTCTCATGTGCTACACACAGAAATCAAAGTCATTTTTCCCCATAAATAAAATTATTTTACAAACTTGACAACTTGTGAACAGTAGAAATGCAACAATGAGGAAGTACGTTCTTTGTCGTTTTGATTTACTGTGGCGCATAGCTTACAAAAACATGCCGCCAACTTCCTGCATTACCCTGCATTACCCTTCAGCCGAACGGTTCAGGTAACGGCCCCGTCAGCGACGTGTGCAGAAGAGACAAGCCCAGCTGTCAGCAGGTGCTCGTACTCTGCTACAGGGCCAGGGCCTAGTCTAAGGTCACAGGTCAGCCCCCACTACAACTCACAAATGGGCGGGGTCACTGTGACTCTGTACTGACGTTTCCACCATAGAGCTTTAATAATGAGATACATACATACTCACTCACTCACCTTTCTGGCAGGCCTTAGGGTACTTGATGTAGGACACAGACTTGTTGCAAAGAGACCAGACAGTGATTCTCAGCTGTGACGGGAAAGAGCAAAGAGAAACAGGAAGAACACTCAGGGCTGCATTACTACATCCAGCAAAATCCTTCTAGTGTTAGTGTGTACTGTGTGAAATAGTGTGTACTGTGCAGAAACTGTGCAGTCTAAGCAAGAACACAGTGTGTATAGGTAACATTTGTCAAGGTCTGACTCAAACTCCCAGGTCTGTGACACTGATGTTGTCGACTTTGTTTCATATATTATCTTGATGTTTTTTTGGTTTCTCATTTATGCTTAAAAAGTAAATATTTTTGAAATTCAGACATTTAAATTCAGATATTTATTTTATAAACTAAAGTTGTAGCTTTATAATTTGAGTTTTATAATTTAAAAGTCTTTATGGAATCATGGCAGTGTCTTAGTGGAAACATGACACAGAAGGGATTAATGAAATAAATGGTAACTACTAATAACTCGTTAATGAGTTAGCTGCTAATAAATCTAAACCATCAGTTACTCCAATGCCAATCTTTCCATACTGTGACCTGTGTATCCAAAGCCCATTGAGAAGAATATGGATCCCGTTGTGGAGCTGAGGGAAAGGCAGGAGGAGTGAAAGGAGGACAGGGGAGAGTCTCTCTGGAGTAATACCACAGAGAGACCGGCCAGGGTCAACGCTGGACATCCCTGATCACAGCCTATATGAGCCAGTACTAAACAGTGTATTTAATTACAATCTTCTCATAACACCCAGACACCATTACTTACCATCAAATGTTAGAGTTCTAATAGGTAACTTAATGCAATATGGTTTCTGTTTACCACTTGAGCGAGTGACAGATGTAGCTTCTATAGTTTCTTTAAGCAGGTGATGCCATGCTAATACACAAGTATTAGAACTACCTCAAATTAGGATAAAGTATAAACATCCTTCCCCAAAATCTACAAACCAACCTTAGAAGCACAGAACCACCTCAGCTTCCACAGAACTAATTGCATACAACAAAATGAAATGACACAGTGATGAATAACATGGGGATAACCCCCCATCTGTAGCAATCATCTCCCTTTACAGCCCCTTTGGATTAATGCGATGTTGTTTATGTGCTGTTGATATGTTCACTCTAACCTCTGTTGCCTTGGGCACATTACTCAAGTTGCCTTGGGCATATCAGGAATTCTTCATGTCAGACAACCTTAGGGGCAGTACAGACGACCATAAGAGCAGTACAGACGACCTTGGGGGGCAGTACAGACGACCTTGGGGGGGCAGTACAGACGACCTTGGGGGGGCAGTACAGACGACCTTGGGGGGGCAGTACAGACGACCTTGGGGGGGCAGTACAGACGACCTTGGGGGGGCAGTACAGACGACCTTGGGGGCAGTACAGACAAGGTGTTTCTGCAGAACTGCAGGCTCTCTCCTCATTACTCAGTGGAGAATTTGGTGCAGTTTACATCTTCTAGAAATACAGAAATTCAGAAAGAAAAACAATAACCACCACAAACCAGTGGAATAAATACAGTAAAACTGAGAATCTGTTCCAAGATGGGCTGGATACCCCAGTAACGACAACGTGAGCCACAGTGCTGGTGTGACTGATGGTGCAGTAAATTGATCTATCCATTCTTCAACACGGACAATACCTGGAAACGGCTACCCCAGCTGTCCCCCATGGCATGGCCTGTCGTCAAGTTAAAATAAGCAGGTAAACAAACAAAACTAGAACTGAAGACGTTTCATCAGTCTTTGTCAGAGATGGAGAAGGAATCGTAGTGTGACGGATTTAGATATTTTCAAGTGTTTGCTGCAGAGAACAGATGCTTATTTAATTTTGTTAGCTAGCTAGCTTGCTACCCGAAATATCTAGCTAGCTTTACTATTGTTTTAGGTAGCTAGGAATTGAGGAGGCTTGCTACAGTTACAGCGCTTACCCCAGCTAAATTTGGACAACTAACTACACTATGTGGCTAGAAGCACGTGTTTGTCTCTCAGGTGTTTCAGACACACCCACTGCCAACAGGTTAATAAAATCAAGCGCACAGCTACAGAGTCTCTAAGGATCCTCTCAGCAGTATAACAAGAAGACGTCAGTGACTTTAAACACGGAGCAGTCACCGAGTGCCTCCTTGGCCTGGAGTCGGTTCTTGACATTTCTGTCCTTCTAGATCTGCCCCAGTCAACTGTATAAGTCACTCCATCGTCATGTCCATGGTCCTGGAATGAGATGTCCAACAAGCTGGTATACGTGTGATGCCCACATGTCCACATGCTTCTGGCCACATAAATGTGGCGGCACTGTCAGCTGTCAAAATTTGATTGGCCACTAATAAAGCCTCTACTCAGTATTTGGTGACGGACGTGAACAAGAAAGGTTTCATTTTCAGAACACTTAACTACTACACTTAAGACATTTATGATAAAGGTGTTTGACAATTACATCTTCAGAATCTAATTGACGTCACCAAATGTAATACAGCTGGTTATTTACATGCTTCCAGTGAAACTGTCCAAATCCCTAAACTTGCACAGTGCCCCCTTCAACTGTAGTGCAGTCCTTGTATTCACAACAGCCACTGAGCAGAGACATTACTGACCTGTAACGTGATCCAGGTGTTCTATCAAGCAGGGATGTGTTAAGCAAACCAATCAATCAGTATGAATGTGTCTCACCTCAAGTATGAATGGAGTGCAGGTGCAAAGCTGTCATGCGCTTATCTTGCAGCCCATTAACCTAATCTAGTTGCCCCCGCCCTTCACAAAGCTTCTTAGCATGCTATGAAACCCTAAACTGAACCCGTCTAATGGCTAAGAGCTTCGCGTGGCTTCATGAGACCAGTTCGGGTTCCCAGAAGCGGGAGAATCTCATGCGCACAAGGCCGGAGCCGGAATGATAACTGTGCAGCCTTGGGAGGCTCTACGAGAGGCCCTGCATTGAGCATGGAGGTTATCTCCATACTACTACACGTCCCCATTCTCTGTAAGTGCTATTATATCTAAATAAACATGAAGCTTCTGCAGCCATCTCTATGTAGGTACAGGCCTAAAAAAGCCTGCAATGGGGGGTGTTATATTTTCCACGGTCCCCTGCTGTTCTCCGTGCTGAGCTCAAGGCCTGGATGGATACCTGATGAGCATCAGCTGCCGTCTCTCTCGTGGTTATCTGTCTGCGCCCCTGGATGGACGGAGCGGACCGCTACCGCTGTGTCTCGCCCACGCGCCCAAACATCACGTCTCTCCAGCCCTGCTCCGTGGACGCCGGTGTCGACGCAGGGCCGCTTCCCCAACACCGGTCACGTCCGGCGGCCCGATTCACAGGGGCGCCAAGCGGGACAGGGTCACCCGGCATAGCTGAATCTAAAACGGGAGCTAGGTGCGAGTTGGTTCTCTGCGTGCTGCCCCGTGGACTGAGGGACCAGGTGAGGCCTGCACCTTCGTCCGTTCGCGGTGCCGAGCGAGGCAGGCACCCGTCACCGCCGCGGGGCCCCGAGACCACCGAGGCGGCATTCAGTACCACGACAGCTGCGCTACGAAAACCAAGACAACACAACATTAAGGTCAAACCCAGGGTCAACTCCTGCTGATCAATATGGCTGCAAGTAGGAAATATACACTCCACCTAAAGTAGATCAAATTTAAATTAACGTGCACAAATCAGTTAACTAATAGAGTTTTACGGCATACGTTGTAAGACCTATACAGAAATCGAATGAATCAATATGATTAACGTTTGGAAAACCCCCTTTGCATACAAGAAGCTTGAGTGACAACTCAAAGAATCTTTACATAGACCCGTCCGTCAGCAGAAGATTAGCTCAGGGCATTCCACATCAGAAACCATTTTTAAAACAATCCAGCCCCAATTCTCCTGTTACAGACTCGATTCACAACTGCATCCGATACAGGCGGCCAGCCATGCTGAGGGGGCGGGAGATGCCATCGTTAAACCGTCGAAGCTGCCGAGGCCAGCAGATTTCTAATAGCTCACCATCAAAATGCTGTGTGTTAGCAATGGCCCGAACAGCCCCAGCTGGTGGGCGTTGTTGGTAGGACCCCAAACAATGTCAGAGCATTCGAATAGTGCAGCGTTCACCACTGGCCTTGAGCTTCTTCTGTCGTGAGCCACACATCAGCACTCAGCAAACACGTGGATTACTCCTAACACCTGGAACAAAGTGTGAGCTCCATCCTAATCACGATGGTGCCCTCAAGCTGAGCTGGAGCCTCTCCAAAGGAACTGCAGCAGGGCCTCCACCAGCTGCACCATGAAGAACAGCCAGGCCCACTTTAACGGACCGTACGCGTTGGCAAGCCCATCGCCTTTTGATTGACACAGCATGTTGTCTTGGCTCGGATTGCCAACAAATCATGGGGAAAAAAATACAAGCAGTTGGCTTCATGATTTATGATTTTGTTCTAATAACTGATCTTGTCCTTATGCCTCACATAACTCGGCTGCGTAACTGTAGTTTTTTGTCCTGAATGACACCTGTAGTCAACCTCGTCTTACACTGAAAATGCTGTTTCAGAACTGTCCATTTCTACTGACATTTGTTGTATACTCGCTGTATAACATGGGCGCAGATGGAAATTCTGAAGTGATATATATATATATATATTCTGAGGTATATATATATATATTGTAGATGCTAGATTTTGGATGGGGTCAATATAAATCTGGAGGGGACATGTCCCCCCCGTCGCCAGTGCCATCTGCGCCCCTGCTGTATAATACAAGACATTATAGCCACATGTTAAGAAGGTGAGATCTGAGCCTACTAGAACACATTTCCCCCTATGTTTTTAAGTCTTAGAATCAGACTAAAAATGTATACTAATTTTAAGGTGGTCTTCATTGCTACCAAATACCATAATCAGTGTTTTGTCGCTATTTAACTAAAATATTTTCAATACTATTTTCAGTTATTTGGTGGGTTCACAATCGTGACTAGAATTTTTCAAGGTGTACATTTATATTCACAAATTTGGTTAAAAACCTCATATCTTAATTATAAGATTTGACAAAAACTGCAAATTTAGAATTTTTCTGTGTGGTTCTGGGGACATCAGTTTTTGAAGGGTTTGTTATATGTAGAGTGTAGATATTGTTGATGTTCTTGTTAGTAACAGAGATGGGACTGAAGCTGTTGAGAGTTAAAATAAGTTTGTTTTCTCTCCACTAGTGCAACACTCTCTGTGGCCTTCGTTCATTATGAGAAGCTGAGAAGATCCAGAAACGCATCAACAGAGGCTGCACTTGCGTGGAGGCGTAGAGTGGAGACAAAGATCATATTTGTGCACTTTTTTTAATTAGCCATTTTGATTAATCAAAGAAATCATTCGTATTCAGTCAATCATTCATTTTCTGAAGCTGCTTAATCCAACCTCGCCAGTCCGTCGTAGGGCACCCACACTCGGCCACTCACTCACCCCCGGCCAACCCACCCACACACACCAGTCAAACTAACACACGTCTTTGGAATGTGTGAGGAAACCGGAGCTCCCCAAGGAAACCCACGCAGGCACCGGGAGAACGCGCAAACTCCACACGGGCATCGGGCCAGGAATGGGAGCTAGACCATAGGAGCCGTGTGGCTGGAAGAAACCAGCATGTTTAAAAAGGGATCAGAAAGTTCCAAACCCTTAACAATAACGTTAGAGACGTCAGGATCCCAAAAGCCACGTCCAGACAGCGGCCCCGAGGTTGCGTTCTAGGATGTGAGCACGGCAAGAGACCAAAAGCAAGGTGAGCTGATATTATTGCCCTTGGCATCATCTAAATGAGCGTTCAGTCGCCAGTTATGATGAACTTCAACTCAATGAACTACAAATAAATTTAGAAATAAATGAAATAATTATAAATAAAGTTAGAAATAAAATTCTAGAGCACATTTCCGTATACATCAGAGGTACTCAAAGTTGCAAATCCCTCTGCATCACAGTGCCTGTGTGAAAAGTAGCTACTCCACTGCCTTCCTTACAAGTCTGACATGCATTCATGAAGCTGAAGTCTCGGGGAGCTGAGAATCATATTTCAGTAAGAAACATTAAATCTGGTTTGTGTAAATATAAGAGACCATTTAGTAAAAAACTGCTCTTTAGTAAGAAAGTGACTGTTCTAACAAAATACATTTTCATACATTGGTTTGTTCACTTTTCAACTCTAATGTTGCACTGAACGTTTCTCAAATCTGTTCACACACAAAAAGCACCAGTTCAGTAACTCTTAACCAAATGACCTAGTAAAGACCATTTTGTGTCATAGGCACAGTATTGCAAAAACAATCACACTAATCATTTTTGTCAGAATCAGTCAGCCCTATGTAATGTGATGGAAGAAGTGGAAGCACTCAACTCAAAGCCTTTCACCCATCTCGAGGGAGAGCTTTCAAGAGTGATCTCGAGGGAGAGCTTTCAAGAGTGATCTCGAGGGAGAGCTTTCAAGAGTGATCTCGAGGGAGAGCTTTCAAGAGTGATCTCGAGGGAGAGCTTTCAAGAGTACACCAGGAAGTAGAGACATCAGGGTAGCCAATTTGGACTGTTCTATGGACCGATTGTTGAAAAGCCATTTTTCCAGCCAATCAAGAGATCTTTTCTTGGAAAACAACGTAGCCCAGTCAAAAACTAATATGATCCAATTCTGTCTAGCGGTTTTGGGTCAAACTTTGAAAATGGATTGCTTAAAAGATAAAAGGATTCTGAAATCAGATTAGCTCATGTAATTTAGTCTTGGAATTGATCTGATCAAACCCTGATTACGTGTTGTTCACAAACTTGTTGGCAGGACAGCGATACCTTTATTTTGAATTTGAATTTTTTTGGTTTGAATTTTAAATCAAAACATTTAAATCTTTTCATGATTTTATCTTTTGTACAAGATGACTATGTGAATTTCCCCTGTTTCCTGCGTTTAGATTACCTGATCCGGGAATTTCCAACTCGAATATCTCCCATATTAAACCTTTTAAACAACTGGACCCATTTGATTAATTTCTTGCGGGAAAAGACTCCACTGCAGCCACAGAAGTACCAGACTATGGATTGTCAGTAATCTCTACAGATAGCTGTGGCATTGCTCCCATGAGCCTAGCCTCCTAACAGTGAACACAGAGATTATTGTAATCCAAACGCTAGCATCGTGCCATCAGCTGCGGTCACACACAAAATCGCAGCGATGTATCCCCATCAGCCCATGGATAAACTGTCCAAGGCAGGGCAGGGAACACACACAGGGTGTAATAACACCAGGCAGCTGTTCATAAACAAGTTAATTTAGCATCCTGTTTATTAGTATCGTGAAACCAAAGTCTTGACATGCACACCGGCTCAGGCAAACCTTAATGAATTCTTGTCTAGGGTGAAGGTGATGACTGAACTTTTAACCTCTCACCTATGGACAAACAGCCCCACCACTGTAATATGGTTTTCATTACCAAGTTCTCCATTTACACAGGTCCCCTGCCATGCAGTTTCCCAGTTTCCCCAACTGCCAAAAATACTCCATACCATTAACCTGCATGGCCAGCTAATACAAATACAGCACTGGTGATTTCACCCCTTTAAACAAAAGCATCTTTACAGTTTACCTAAGCCAGTCAGCGGACATGCTAGGCGGAAGAGGAAGGATTCTCTGAGTGACTGGCATGCGCCCCAGTGGAGGAATGCTGCGGGTGTACAGACGACACGTCAGATCCACCCCCAGCCCTCCACCATCCCCACTTCAACCCCCTTCATTCCCAGACACAGCTGCTCCCTGTCTCAGCACCTGTCAGTGGGTCTTGGAGTCAGGCTCAGGCAGCAGGCGGGTCCCGCCCTGGCCATCGGCCCGGCGGTAATCCAAACGGGCGGAGGCCACAGGATGAGAAGCGAGGGATGGAGATGGAAGGAGAGATGAAGGGGAGA
Source organism: Brachyhypopomus gauderio (assembly GCF_052324685.1). Lineage (NCBI taxonomy): Eukaryota > Metazoa > Chordata > Actinopteri > Gymnotiformes > Hypopomidae > Brachyhypopomus > Brachyhypopomus gauderio. The sequence continues at coordinate 1,777,173 of NW_027506886.1, forward strand.
GAGAGGGAGAACAGGAGAGAGGGATGTGTGCACATTGTTCTGAAAAAGCCAGACAGCCTTCTCTCTTTTGTGGTCAGTTCATAAAGAACTCTGACTCAGCAAAAAACTCCCCACTTGCACTATAATTATCCTGGTGTGAGTTCAGGGAGTAATGTAACCATTTGCCCAAATAGCAGAGGGGCAAAGGTTAAATAAAGGAAATCTGAGGGCAAGTTCAATTTAAAGTAAATGAAAACAATAAAGTAAAAAAGTCAAGTTTGAATCAACAGATGCGTGGTAGACAAAATGTAAGACAATATTACGTTTTTGAATTTCAGGGGCAATTATCAACTATATCATTACAAAAGCTTTAATAGAGTGAAGCTCATATATCTCAAAGTGTTTTTTTTTTTGTTGTTGCTACCTTGTTTGTTTGGGTTTATGGTTCTGATAGACTTTGTTAAAGTCTGCTTTCCAGGTTTTCCCCAGGAATCGGAGTGACTACAAACACACGAGGAACCCTTAAATGCAATACGGCAGTGGTCTGTGCAGGTGTGCCTCATTCACCTGCTTGTAAACTGTCATCCTGTAGTGAACTCTATCCAGGCTCGGTACATAGTTCAGGGCTCTGTGTCCTGCAAGAGGTTATTTGAGGGTTTAAGCACTGGTCCACCCGACTCCCTGCTATTTTCAGGTCCTTAGTTACGGGCAGCAACAGTTGACAGAATGCGGGATGGCCTCCTTCTGACTTCACACTTACATGGAACTCTGTGGTGTTGAGAATGTGACGTCCATCTGGACTCCAGCGAGAGGAGACTAGTCCGATTGAGCCCTCGTCTATCTTACAGTGCCAGTCTGGCTGCTCCAGAGACCACACCTGCAGGAGAGAGATAGACAGACAGAGAAAGAGAGAGAGAGACAGGCACACACAAACACACACAGTCACCAGTAAGAAACCTTCTGCTCCCTAGTTCTTCACTACCTGCCCTCTTTTATCTGGAACAAGATGAAGGACTGGCGTTGGCTACCTCTGCAAAGGTAAGAGATTATTCTGTTTATATTATTCTGGCCGACTTCTACACTATTGACACTCTCACATTTCTTTAAGCCTTCAAAGTCAATGCACTAACTGCACCAACTCTGCATCAACTGCAGCAAAATGTCATGCAAAGCGGGATGTAATTTAATACTTGCAATCAATACATGGCATTAATTTGGTATTAATGACACTTCCCATGTTCAACAAAAATATGGTGAATGGAAAGTAAGGCCAGAAAATAAAACACAATTATTTTGGGATTTACTAGAATTTAATTTAGAATTGAATCTTAACTGGCTGTCTGAGTACAGTTTACCCAGGGACGTCCCACAATAAGATGGAGAATGTGCAGGGATTAGTGCATGTAATTGAATACCTGTACCAGTCCTCTTTTGTACATGGCACAGAGGATGAAGAGTGAATCTGAAGACCACTCCATGTGGGCCACCTGGTCCAGGCATGTGTACAGTTGTAAGATCTGCAGTGTGTTGACATCACGCACCACCAGTCTGTACTGAACACAGTTAGCCTAGAAGGCAAAAGACAGATGTCAAATAGAGAGGTGACCATCTCAGAGTCCATATCTCGGTTGATTTCCGTCTGTTGTCAAGACCCATAACAACTCTGTACAGTATGCAACAATTCTGTATATACTATAATTTTACCAGTGCTTAACAGTGTATGTAGGATTGTTAGATCAATTTTTATTTTAAAATTACAGTTTTCTTAGCTAACTGGGATGTTTAAGTTTAGGCTAAAAGAAACAGATTTGGGTTCGTACCAAATATTTTCCATCCGGTGATATTTTGCACAGCTGATTGGACAGCTTGAAGACCTCTGAGAAATTCATCCCAAAGCACCGCAACTCCTTGGTAGCAGTTACTGTGATTTATCAAAGACTCACATAATTATGATAAATAAAACATGTATTAATCTTATTAATGACACATCTCCCGACAGATATTATTTAGAATAACAAAAACCTCTTTGAATGGTGTTAAGAACAAGAACCACTGAAACAGCAGCAAATCCAACACACGATGGCGCCACTTTAAATGGACCAAAACGAGACGCTTTTCTGTCTTGCTCTTTCAAACCCTGTTGCTTTTGACGAGTGTTTAATGGGGGTTTTAAAAGATCTGTGTTGCTTTAGACAATTATTATCGAGTCTTCTGTAGAAACATGTGAGGTTAACTAACTACCCAACACTCGTGTGTATATCATACGGTAGTCTAACCGACGATACCGTCTCTGGACATCACCATCTAGCCCAGCTAGGGCGGTTGAGGGCAGTTAATTCTGAGGGCAGTTAATCCTGAGGGCAGTTAATCCTGAGGGCAGTTAATTCGCCTGCTCATTCGGAGAGGTGCGCGTGCCTGCGGGTACGACGCTGGATTTACCTCAGACACAAAGTTGTTAGCTAACCAGCTAACCAAGTTCACCAAGAGACCGTGAAACTAACATCGTCCGTCTTCACCTCATTCGATTAATAGACATTTCCTTAGCTATAATTTACCTTATCGTACTGGGATAGCTGACTCTTCGTGAAGTTGTGCGTTGGGAACGTTGTTTTTTTGTCTTTAATTAAAATGTTAATCCAGTCATCCCAATTCTGACCACTTGACGGTTGTCGCTTTTTCTTCTGCGGCTCGTGGAAACGAGCTGTGTACAGCCAATCAGCGGTCAGCACGCGGGCATTGTGGGTATTGTATTTCGCAATGCTTTTGCGAAAGCTGGATTTTCTTACATTTATTGCTCATTTAAATTAGACGTTTTATTGTTTCTTGACGCCTTCGTTTTTGCATCAACGTCATTAAAAGCACTATTTACGAATTTTTACGAATTGTAGTTTATAAAAAAATGAACTCCAGAGCCAAATAAAACATTAGTATAATGTCCATATGTTCCTTTAATGTGATCGCATCTGGCCGAAAGTTGATCTTATTTGCACTTTTAAACGAATACGGTGATCTCCCGTAGGTAAATCCTTATACTGGCTGACCAGGAGCTTTGTGAGGCTGTTAGATCGGCGCTGTGCGATCCCCTAGTGAGAGAGTCGTGTTTCCCGCTCGTGTGTGTCCAAACGGCGGCTAACACCTCCTCCTGTCACCCGTATTTCTCCCAACCCAACCCATCACGGCAATCGCTCCGAGGAAGCCTGTTTACCCTAACCTGCATAATCAGCTGATACGGATATCTTCCACTGCTTTTCTTTCATTTCACCTTCTGAACATAAAGTGAACGAAGATTCATTAAATTCTATAAGGTGCGTTTTGCTGACGCTCAAGTCCTAAACAACACATTTCCCTGCGGTTGGAGTTGTGAGAGACACTTCCAGTTTAAAGAAAATGCTTCTGGGATTCAAGAAATTATAGGCTACTGAGGTTCTTTCAAGACCAAAACACACATTTCATTTCGCTAGGTAAGTAAGCAAAAATAGCTATTTGCGTGATTTATTAACCACAAGAGACTAACTTGTCAATGACACTTAACAATGTCGGTAATTTGAAATGTTTTCATTGATCTTGAATATTTTAGGAAGATGTTGTGACACACTCTAAAAAGTCGCATATGCTGTCGATAAAAAAATAATAACAGGCTAACTTAAAATCTCTGTGGATCAAAAAGATGTACTAGATAGGTGTTTATTGCATGAGTCACTATTACTGGCCTAATAATAATGATTGTCAGTCCTTTAGCCCCTAATTTCCCGTTTAATTGGCTGGTGCGCAGCCAGATTTCAGCAGATTTCTCTTATGTCCTGTATGTTAACCAGGGCACTATATGGTTCCATATTATAACCAGTCCACACGCTGAACACTATAATAATTTTTTGTCATAGATGTTTTTGTTTTTGTGAGTTAAAACGTCGATAGTAGACTCTTGAAATGCGATGCAGTGGCCAGAGTTCAAGTTTGATAATTCGTTATCAGAGTACAGTAAAAAAAAAAAAAAAAAAAAAAAAAAAAACACACGTCAAAAAATAGGTTTTGTACATTTTTACATAATCTCATAAGCTCATTTTTAATAATCGGATAATGATCATTTTAACAATTATTTAAAGCCTACCTTGTCAGTAATAATACCATTTAAATATAACGCAACAGAAATATATTAATAGATAGAAATTATAATTGACAGAAATTTTTTATCCTAAATTCACTAACATCGGAAAGAGCATCGTCGTATTTTTAAGGCTCAATTTTATTTGGATATAGGTAAATATGCTAAATCGGGTGGCTCTCTCCAAATGTCTTTAGATTATTCTCTCACGTTTGAGTGTGATATTATTCTCAGGAGGGGACGTGCCCTCCAGAAGTATGACGGGTGTTGCGTGGCCCGTTGTCAGGGGTGGCTTCACTAACTTAAGTGTAGTTTACTCACTTAACTGTAGACCTCCATAGCTCAGGCTGTGGACCCTTCAAGACCGACCATGTCGTGAGAATCGTGGTTATTTGTGTATGACCAGGATATATGTTTGCTAAATAACTATATGAGTCTCTCACAGTCCACATTTTGGACTTTTGCGATGAAAGGTAAATGATTTTAACCCATCGCTGTCATTGAGATAATTCAATTCTCCCTGTGAATCCCCGCTTGTGTGTTTCTAATTGCTGCAGGAGCCTGGTTTCATCTCTCAGGGCGAGAACTACCACGGGAATAAGGGTCTAATTTAGTAAACATGCATGTTGTAAATGTGCGGTGCAATATACTTGTAAAAGTACAGTTTACTCCTTCCATGGAGACAAAGCACTCGTGTGTGTCATTCTGGACAAGAGCGTTTTCTAAATGCTGTCGGATAAGTCTAAACACAGAATATCACATTGGTTAGATATGAATACAGCTTTTTTTCTGGTAAAATAGTTTTTTTTGTATATCTTTCTTACTCAAATGATTAGTTTTATGCCATGCTGTGTGTTTGGAGCAACACTGTCACAACGCACTCAAAATTTGAACAAATTCTGGTTGTTAAAATAACGATTATTCATCTCAAAACGTCGCTATTACGTGTTTCATAAAAATCCGTTTATTTAACACATATTCGATTTTCATTTGTTCGAATGTGTGCGCGTGCGCGCGCGAGCTCGTGTTTGTGTACGTACGCTGCGCAGCTCGCGGGTTAGCTCATCTAACACGCTCTCCAAACTCCAGCCACACTTTCTCTTTTAGTAGGTTACCGCTTTGGCGTTACCGAGGAAACAAAGGACGCACTCATTGTGCACCAACTAATGTGCTTGATTGAAGGAAGCTACAAAATTATGAAGGTGAAAGCAATGTTAGTGCGTTGGATCTGAAAGAATGTCCACCTGCTTCACTGAATTTATAGAACAGAAAAATTATTAGGGGGTATTTCCAATGACTCGCACTTAACTATAACGATCGTATTGCATTAACTATAACATTCTCCCAAGAATAAAAAAAATCGGTTCATATCGTTCAACAAGCCGAAAGGAGAGAAAAAAAATCTCAGATACAATATTCACGCTGTAATAACTCAAGTCTTATCTCAAGTTTATCTACATATTAAGGTGTATTAGGAAGGTATTGGTTTATACCAGTTCTGCACTAGTCCAGAGGCAGACCACCACTGCCCACCATACTGAGCCGCTTTCTGCAGAGACCTCTTTGTGGGAGAGGGACTTGGTCTCCTTGGACAACGATGGCTGTCTATTGTTTGCCATAAGTAGAGAGAAGACAGCATGGAGTCTAACCTACACCACGTGGAGTGCTGTCCCATCGGGACGGTCCCAGGCAGGTCCAGACCTGCCAAACCCAGCACCTCCATTCTGAATCTGCACACCCTGCCCAAAAGCCTGCTGGGATTGGGGAGGCAGTGATGGGAGGCACGATAGAAATGATGTTCAAATTCAAACTAAGGGCTTTCCAGCACTTTCCAATTCGTACACTGACTCTTATTCACAGGGCATAATTGATTTGAGAAGATGACCATGCAAACTGGTACTGCCTAACTGAGTGTAATTATACATATGTATATATGTGTGTGTGTGTGTGTGTGTGTGTGTGTGTATTGAAGTTATTAATGCTTTGTGATGTCCAAAGCCGAGGGGATCGATAATACCCGTTTTGTGCCTGCTCTGCAGAGTAATCTACCCCCCGGTGGATCACCCCATGTCCAAGATGTCTCAGTCCTCCACCACCGATGAGGGTACCACCTTTGAACACCTGTGGAGCAGCCTGTGAGTTCTTTCCCCGCCCTCACGTCCCCCAGATGTTAGTTGTGTGGCCTGGCCGGAAAGCTCATGACTTTCGTTTCTTTGTGGTGTGATTGTCCACGTGGGTCTCTGTCTGCTGTGCATGTTGTTAAAAATGTAAATCAGCAGTGCAGGTAATGAGGAAAATGATTTATAATAACATCCAGATACACATAGCTGATTTCAGAAGTATCAGACAAAGAAAGCAGCACATCATGCCCGTACGTGGTCCTGGACTGCATGTAGAAGTAGAAGGAGAAGTCCTTGCCGATCTTCTCGTGTTGCTGTTTCAGGGAGCCAGACAGCACATACTTCGAGATTCCTCAGACCAGCCACCCAGGCGACAGAGGGGCCGCCAGCGGCCTGCCCAACAGCCGGGCCGAAGTGTGCATGGATGTGTACCAGATGAGGGACCTCAACGACAACGTCATGGTGAGAAGACACCAACGCTTTATTAGGTGGACATGTGACATAATGGTCCACTGCACTGGTCCTCTTTGGCCAGTGAAATGAGGGCGTAGGTAAGATTTATCAGTCCAGGTGAGATGCAGGTAAGCCTCCGAGTCCATATCATATTGGCTGTGAATGAGCAGCACCGTTGTGACTGAATCCTCTGTGTAATCCTGCGGTTCAGAGTTCAGAACCAGAGCAGCGTTTCTTAAAACTTTTTTTTAGTTTGAGTTCAATAACATTGTTCAAATCTATAATACAGTAAGTCAAAGGAAAGGACATGTTGCTGATATGGGTTAGCAGTGTTGGGCAATATTATCTGAGTTTGTTTTAGAGTAGAGGATATTTTGAAAACTGCCATGTTGCCATATAGATTCTAGTGTGTGTGTGAGAGGGAGAGAGAGAAAGAAAGAGGGAGAAAGAGAGTGAGATCCCCATCATGACAAAATGTTTCAGCACTCTTTTAAAGGACACATTCAATGTGAGAATAGAGAAGTTGTTAGATTAAAAGAGACTAAAATAGATATTCTTAGATATTAAGCACTAAAATATTTAATGACATGTAAAAATCTTAAATTTTTTGTTTGCTGTTCAATTTTTATTGTGAGTGATTCAAATAATTGTATACTTCATAGCAACTAACTGAACAATTATTTCATTGATTTTGTAAAAAAAAAATCAGTTAATCATTTTAGCAATTATTAGAAAATATACACAATAGTTGTTCAATTATCCACAAAAAACATGCACTTGTATGTGCATAGAAAGAAGTGTAAGTAACATATGGAATAATGTCATATCCATCAGAAAGTGTCCATAAAAAAAAAGTTATATACTGTTGACATGGTCTACATTTGTTAAACTGTATTTAACATATTTAAAATAGTGAAACACACCATATTTAATTTAACCTTTGAGACCAGTAAAATCCTTTTTGTTCCAAAGGCCTCTGCTCTTCTGGAGGTTGTGTATTTCCCATATTTCCCTCTTCCCCCACTGAGCTTTCCTGTTTTTCCCTCCATATGGGGGCAGATTCCCTCCGTATGGGGACAGATTCCCTCCATACGGGGCCAAATTCCCTCCATATGGGGGCAGACTCCCTCCGTATGGGGGCAGATTCTCTCCGTATGAGGGCAGATTCCCTCCGTATGGGGACAGATTCCCTCCGTATGAGGGCAGATTCCCTCCGTATGGGGACAGATTCCCTCCGTATGAGGGCAGATTCCCTCCGTATGGGGACAGACTCCCTCCGTATGGGGGCAGATTCCCTCCATACGGGGCCAAATTCCCTCTGTATGGGGGCAAATTCCCTCCATACGGGGGCAGATTCCCTCCATACGGGGGCAGATTCCCTCCGTACGGGGGCAGATTCCCTCCGTATGGGGGCAGATTCCCTCCGTATGAGGGCAGATTCCCTCCGTACGGGGGCAGATTCCCTCCTCAATGCCGACTTTCCCTCCGCTCCACTCAGTTTTCCCTCCTCTCCCGCTCCACAGCAGACCAGGCTGCGATCTGGGATTTAAAGAGCGATGTTATAATGGCTTAATTAGAGGGCAAAGCCAAGCCGGGAACCCGACACCTGCTGCCTGCCTTCATCTGGGGCACGCGTGCGGGGGGGGGGGGGGGGGGGGGGGGTGTTTGTGTGTGGGGGGGCAGTCTGCTCAAGATGACTCAGATGCAAAAGATTCAACGTCAGTGGTTGTTCTTTTTCCCTGCCATCTTTGTGCCAACTGCCTCACTAGTTGGTTGAGGTGTCTCCTAGAGATCCAGTCACATCGGGTGTCAGAAGGCCGACGCATTGGCTGAAATCTGCTCTGCTAAAAGATTATCTGAGTCAGGTCTTGCTGACCAGAGCTCTAGTGTTTTGTGTGTGCATCTACGTGTGATGAATACATGGCAGATTAAGGGAGAATTTCATGTTTTTCAGGCTCTTGTGAATAATATGCATGCTTCGATTCTATTATACTCGATTTCATGATTAAAGTGTAGCAGATACAGTAGTGATGATGCCAGTGAAGATGACTAATGTCAAGATTTGGGCTGTATATGTCCCCTGTACTACCTAAACATGAGGCAGTGGAAGGTGTCAGTGTGTAACAGGCGTGTTTTTCCCTGTACGAATCTACAGTGTTTACGGCTGTTGTAATTATGGATCCCCAGGTGTCTTGCAGGAATATATTGGTGCGGTGTATTTTGAAGCTCCTTCAGTAACTGAGTCGTGCATTTTCTCAAGATGAAATGGAATTTCATTTTTGCTATTTTTATGCAGGCAATCTCACAGTTGACTTCTTTTCTCAAAGATGCTCACTTTACTTGCAGATACACGCTGTTGTACCTGTCCTCTTCCAACAAAACAAAATTGGTATCGTCCAATCCAACAGCGGGCAAGTCCGAGCCTGCCCGTACGGCTGATAAATAGTCATGAGGCCCAATAAGTGGGAGGTCCTGGATTTGTTGTTAGCTGCAGCCAGAAGTTGACAGGGCCGGGCACAAGCAGCGCAGTGTAGGGCGAATCCTCAGCGCCATCCTGTCCAGTCGTTTCCGCTGCCAGCGGTGAGCGTGAGTTCGGAGGCGGAGGGGTCCTGGTCTCGCCACGCTCACCTGTCCCCCCCCCAGCACCACGCCGGGTCACATGACCAGTCAGGTGGGAGCCTGCCCCTCGTCGCCTGCGCGCCCTGTGGGGGAGCTACAATGCTCTGCACTGGCGACCAGACTCAGCATTACAGCGCGGTAGGTGAGCTGCCTTCCTGAAAAGCAGAATATTGATCGGGGTTACATATGGTGGGGGGGGGGGGGGGTGTTTGGGGGGAGGGGGGGGAGTTGTATCACACAACAAAGTTTCTCTTTAGAAGAAATACTGAATATGAATAGAGATGCATGTGATGTTAAATGATAGTGATGAATTATCTTTTTACTCAAATGTATTTTTTTCCTGATAGATAATATAAAAAGAATTCTAAATTAATTGTTGAGATAAAAATGTGGCATCACCTCAGGAACGTATGTAACTTAAAATATGCAGACCATATATTTTAACCTCTTCCGTGTTCAGTAGTTTATAACAGAGAAGAAATGACTAATGACATTTCCAAGCATGGCGGAATATGGTTTGTGCTGCAACTGTTGCGTGTGTTGACTGTCAAATTCCCACAAGCTAAGATGGCGCTGGGGACCTGAATGTGAGAGGTACTGTGGACGTGAGATGTGGACGTGAGAGTTATTGTGGACGTGAGATGTGGTGGACGTGAGATGCAGTTTCATCTTGATCCTGTTTTTGATAGCCTCTTTGGCGTGCGCTGAGTTGTCTGAGTGAGACCTGTTGGTGGATATGTGTGGAGCTGTCTGGTAAGGGCACTTCTGAGTGAGACTGTCTGAGTGAGACCTGTTGGTGGATATGTGTGGAGCTGTCTGGTAAGGGCACTTCTGACTGAGACTGTCTGAGTGAGATCTGCTTGCATAGTTATGTACTGTAAAAGATAGAAATTCATTGCAAATTCTTGCTAACTTAATCTTCATTTAAGGTACTTTGAATATTTGACAAGAGTTTGATCAACTTTCTTGAGAAGTTTCATTTGAAAAGCTCGGGGAAACATATATCTTACTTTATATTACAATAAATGATTTAAATAAAAAATATATAGTAAAGAATATATTGCTAAAATATTTAGCAAATCCTCGTCCAGTAATATATATTAGACATATAAATGATGAGAAATGTATTTTTTTTTCTGGGATTTCATTGATTGACTGATTGATTGATTTTACATTCCACATTTTTGTACTACACACACACACCTATTCACACACAATAAGTTAGATTCTCAAATTATGACAGCTGTAGCACTGCAGTATTCC